>NW_019721765.1:1066289-1079769 GCF_002891405.2 Cryptotermes secundus | reverse complement strand
TAGTAGAGCCGGTCTCGCTGGCTGGGCGGGACTGATGGTAAGCACCAGTACCGGTAGGATATAGAGACTGGTAGAAATCATAGAGGGAAGCACAATGGACCAATACAGGTCTAAGTGCATGGGGAAACCCACCCTCTCCAAAAACTAACTAACTAACTAACTAAGGGCAAGATTTTTCTCTTCTATACGTGATCAAGACAGGTTCTGGAGCCCACCCAGCCTCCTATCCAATAGGTAACAGGAACTTTCTCCCAGGGGGGAAAGCGGCCACCTAGTGCTAACATCAATATTCCGTGGATCTGTACATCCACTCCCCCATATATCTTCATGGTGTAGTGCTTAATTACTTAAGCACAGAGGCAAATTTACCTTCTTACCTTAATATACATAAGGGTTCAAAATATCTAAAACATTTTAATAGATGTTATTTATGGATGTTTTCAAAGTTGAACCAAAATTTTATGTATGATGTCTAGTGTGACATTCTCGCAAAAGGTGGTGCCAGTGATATGAATGCCAGAGCCATCATATCGAATTCCAGAACAGTCAAATAAATTTTGGGCGGGACGCATAGTCCGGGTAATCGGGTCCGCCAATATTCGGGACTGTTTGAAACCGGACTAATCGATTAACTAAATACATACAAAAATGATAATTGGTTCCAAAAAGAATTGCGTTTTTCAATAAATAAAACACGATTAATAAATTCAAATGTCTTTAATAGAAATAATTTTTAAAAATTCGGGTTTTTCGCAATTTATTTTTGTTCTCTAAAAGTTGCAATATTGATGTCTGCACATTTTTTTCTTTTTTGGCCTTTCTCTTCATACATTTCTCTGTAGCAACGAATTGCTTCGTTTATCGTTCGGCGAATTGTAAGGCTACGTTCAATATTTGGATCAACTTCCATAATATGTTCTGACAAGGTTTCAAACCTTCCAATAATTTTTTATAGTTGTTCAGCTGTTAATTTTCAACACAGTCGTCGTTGTCTAAGTTGTCCTCCCGTTCTTCATAAGCCCGTTGTTCATCTATTTTAATAAGTGTTTCATTATCTAGTTCATTAGTGTTCGATTTGATGCACTCAATTGACGGAATCTAACTCATTGAAACCAAGTTGCTGTTCAATTTCCACTATGTTATCAGTGACTTTAGCAAAATGAGTTGCAGAACCAATGAAATCATTTGCACAATATGGTACGATATGTTTCCATACTGACCTCATATTGCTTGCCGTTAATTCATGCGATGCTTCGCCTATATTTTCGATAACGTTTCTGATGTAGCTCTTCCAAAATTCCGTTAAAGTAGTTCTCTCCCCACCTCCTCCAGTGATGGCTGTCAGAGCTCAAGAACGAAGTACCCGAGCATAGGTACATTAATGAACAACGGGGAACCCCAGAAAAAAAAATTGAAATATATATCGTATCGCATAACTTTAAAACCACATAAAAATAAACAGCACAAAAAGAGACTTGACTGTATAAAGGGGAAAACCGATCATTTATATATTAAAAATAATTTTGTGTACTAATTTTTTAGAATTTATTTTTATTTTGCTCAATTAAAATGTAGTTCTTTTTTTTTAATTTTGAAACCAGACTATAGTGAATCCGGACGGATCGAAGCCGGACTATGCGAGGTATTGCTGTATATTTGTTTTACCCTCTGCATAAAATCGGGGGAGGGAGAGAGAGAGAACGTCGAAAGAGAAGTAGAGTTTAAATTAAGAATTATGTGTTTATTGAAAACAAGAAGACGTGACACTGGTCCTACGAAAAACCTGTCTTCCTTGTCAGATTCGAACCTGGTCTCTTCTGAAGAAAAGTTTAGGAATGAAAATGAATACAGTGTGACTTCCTTCCATTTTTCGTTCATTGCTTTTTTAATATTGGCCTCGTTCCAACTCGCATTGTGACGTCACAAGCACGTCCAATGCTGATACTACTGGCATACGAGTCCACAGTTTCTGAATCTTCAGACCTCTGAAATACACCACTGACGACAGTTGCTAACTGAGCAAAGCCGTTTCCTTTCAAGCATTTTAATGAGGTATGTGGTGTCCTGTAAAAGGAACAAAAACACATATTTAAGTAAACATACAATGAAAATATATTTAGGTCAATGCCACTTCGGAAGAAAGTCGGAATGCTGTTGGGCTTATCTCAGGATTTTAGATGTTTTTTCTTGTTACAGAGTGGCTGCTCCGGTCACCAACCTGATGCCCTGTTATCAGCACTAGAACATACCTGCGTGCCTCTCACGTATTTATCTAAGTCCGTCCCCCCCAATTTATATAGTCCATTAGCTGAGCTTCGTCTCCTCTTGCACAGATCATGGAACGGCTTCCGAGACAGAATGGAAATTCAGTTCGCAGAGACTTTTCGTTTAAAGGACAAACTCAGTGTCGAAATTCTGGTCTCATCGGCTCGTAACGGCTGACGTCACTTCTGCGAATAAGAATCATGCGGGTCACTCTTAAACAACGTGCAAATGGTTTCTCTTTGCAGACAAACTTCAAGTTTTGTCTGATATCTATGTGTTCAGGGTCGTGCTTTCCGTATACATCTCCTCAACAGAAGTTGCATTCATGGACATGCGTGAATTCAGCTGGTTACACTATTTTGTCTGTTCTGGTAGAATTAACCATGTCAAGTCCATGGCTCCTTGCGAAAGTTGCGAAATCGTCTGTAATTTTAGAGTCGGTGTGCAGGAAATATAATCTTCCACACATTCCATTTGACGTTTACTCTCCTTCACAACTGGCACCAAACCAATAAATGAAATACTGATCAGTCAAGCGTGAAAATAGAAACTTATTAATTGAAAATCAACCTTATTCCCACGAAATAATTTCTATAAATATTTTTCTAAATACTTGTTCAAACATAGGTAAAGCTTTCCCTGTAACAGGCCGTGAAGGCTCATAGGGTTGTGAGGTGTTGAGGCTCCCAGATTTTGTCCAGACAGTCGGCTCACAGATGGCGGTATGATTGTCGGCGTTACCCGCCGGCCGCCCTTTACCCCTCAGGAAGATTTCTGGTACTCATTTCTGTTAGAGGCTGAGCCGACCCCAGGGCCATAGCGTGGCTGGAAGGATTAGGTCAATTGAAAACTGCAGTGAACTTATCGGGACTCGAAATCGCGATCTTCCGGCTTGTAGCATAGCGCAGTCGGTATGGCGCCTGGCTACCGGCTGGACGACCGAGAGTTCAGAGTTCGATTCCTGGTAAGATCAAGAATTTCACTTCTCCCTGTCGTCCAGACCAGCTCTGGGGTTCACCCAACCTCCTTTACAGTGAGTACTGGGAGCTCTTTCCCGGAGGTAAAGCGACCGGGGCGTAAAGCTGACCACTCACCTCTATGCATTGCCGAGTTCAAGAAGGATGGAGATATACTGCCATTCCCCAATGCGTCCTCATAGCATGCTGAGGTGTTAGTTAAGGCCGGAAATTAAATTTACCTTTACTTACACACTCTTTATCATAGGCTGGGAATTTCAACTCACCCACGAATCTTACCATGTGGTTTAAGCATATCAGACGGGTTCAGTGCTCCAAAAACTCACAACTCTGAATGTTCAGTTCAGTCATTTATTTGCATGCTAACACAAGAGGCCAGTTGTCAATTACAAAGTGGGCAGGAGTGAAAGAACGAAACAAACACACACAAAGTACAAAACAAGGCAACTTATAACGTCTGAGTAATGATGATGATGATTATAAAACAGTAATAATAACAAAAATCAAAGTTATAATTTAGAAGGTGATGAGAATAGTAATAGTAGAGTAGTAGTAGTAGTAGTAGTAGTAGTAGTAGTAGTAGTAGTAGTAGTAGTAGTAGTAGTAGTAGTAGTAGTAGTAGTAGTAGTAGCAATAATTCAATTATTTATTATTTATGTGTTGAGTCAACAGCCGCAAGGCCAATTGCAGAAAGAGCACAGGATAGATACAAGTAATTACATTATGGACAAACACAACATAAAGTCAAAGACAAATTACAGGCAAGCACTGGAGGAAAACACAATAATGCAGACAAGTAAACAAACAAACGAATGATAACGATAGCAATAATAATAATAACGATAATAATAAAATCAGGCGAGAGTTTAAAGGTTAGAAAACAAATTAGATGCATTTACAAGGATATAATATATATTATAATGCGTAATGTGTAAATAATTAAATTCATCTTCTGAAGTGCATGACAAGAACTGAGAGACAGACTGCAAGGAAGCACTGGAGAAAGAAAACGCATTACTACTGAAAAGTGAAGAAACAAAAAGATGAAGAGAAATACACAAAAATCGTAATAACCAAAAACTACGTAATGCAAGAACATTAGGTTTATGAACAAATATCATTAATACTTATAGGCAGAATATTATAAAATGTGATAGAGAGAATCCGCTCCGATTGCAAATATGTCGAGAACTTTGCCCACCGCGTTGACACTACAGGAACACCGAGCAGAAAGACAGTGTTGAGTAGAGGACAAACACTAAACGTTAAGAAGTCCCTACTATTGCTAGTAGAAACACTAAGCCTAACATTTTCCAAGAGGGAAATATAGGATTTAAGGTCACGATAGACTTGGAGAAAAAACATCGAGGTGATGTCTCCTTTTACGTAAAGAATGTAGACTTAATTTCTCTAAGGCAAAAGTATAACTATAAGGAACGTGAGTGAAACAATGATAGAACCAGACGGACGCAAACCTCTGCTGGACGCACTCAAGCTCATTTGCATCAGTAGACATGGTAGAGTTCCGAATTACAGAGGCAACTTGGACATGACTAACTTAAAGTATAGCACATACGTATAAACAGTCCAGGGAAGAAAACCTGAAAGTTATGGAACGAGTAAGGCCTAAGAAATTTATACATTAAGAAAATAAAAAATCAACATGTTTGTGAAAATATCATTTTGAATTAAAGAAAACACCCAGGTCCTTAATACTGCCGGTGCGTGTAATGGTACCATGACAGAGCTGATACTCGTAACTCAGAATATTTGTCATCAAGGCGTATGATACAACACGCGTTTTAACATTAAATCTAATGAAGTTAGCACCGCACGAATAACTCACGGAATTAGTGTCAGATTGGAATACGAGTAATCACGTGGAGTGTTAATGGCACGAGAACTTTCGAGATCATAAATATGACAAATATAAATAGCTTAAAAGAGTTAATGTTGATACGCAGTGTTCAGTCATATTTCAGTAATGAAGCCTCTATAGTCACTTAGGCAGTTAAAGGGCAAAACTCCTTTGCTGATTCTAGGATGGAAGTAGGATAACGTATTCATAATGCAGGATATTGACAGAGACCCTACCCTCTGCAGTTTGTACTCGTCATTCATTCATCTGTAATCTGTCAAGACGACAGGTCCACAGTCTCTTCCAAAACAGTTCCTCCACTTAATGCGATCTAGAGCTTTCTCCTTCAAATGAAAATATCCTCTTCTGTCCCCAAGGTCATCCAGCATCTTCTTACGTCTTCTTCCTCGTCTTCTTGTCACTTCTATCCGCCCCTCTATCTTTCCTTCAATAACTTCTTTTAGAAGGCAGTTTCTGCGTAAAACATGACCAATCCAATTAGCCTTCCGTTTTCTTATTTCGTGTAGGATATTCCTCTGCTCATTGACTCTAAATAACACTTCTTCATTTCTCACATAATCGGTCCAACTGATCTTCTCCATCCTTCTCCAACACCACATTTCAAAAGTTTGCAGATGTTTCTGATCTACTGCCCTAAGTGTCCAAGTTTCAGCCCCATACAAAGCGATGCTCCAAACGTAGCATTTCACTAGTTTCTTTCTCAAATTTAAGTCCAATTTGCTGATAAAAAGATTCTTCTTGCTAAATGCAGCGTTTTCCATGGCAATCCTAGGTTTAATTTCACACGTACACCTTCCATCATCTGTTAACAAGCTACCAAAATATTTAAAACATTCTCCAGTTGTTTTTGGTCTATCTTTATTGTGACTGGGGTTGGTTGTCTCGTATTAGTCAAAAAACCTTCTCTAAACCTAGCCTTGTCAGAGGGCATGGTAATTTTGAAACGAAGGGTTGTGAAGTTAATGAATAGTTAAATGGAATGGAGGGGAGTTTCGGTAGCAGAGGGAGAGATGGAGCAGTGATATTTTTGTTTCCGGATTGCTGCTGCTGAACCAGCGTGATTTCATTTGATTAGCTGCGCTGCAGTCTTCTTATGCAGTTCTATACTCCGGCAGCATGCAGTAGTAATGCCTAATTGATTTATGGGGCCCTCTAAACAGTTCACTTTCGTTTTAGCTGAAACTACAGATGGTAGGGCGTTAGAAAGGCCACTGTCTGAAATGCATCAAAATTTTATATTCTGTTAACTAAAGTTTGCTCTCTCCTTTGTGTGCGTGTACAGTCTCTGTCGAAAAATTGTGAAACGCTTCAAAATTTCTAGTTTGATAATTTCGAAGAGAGACAACACTTTAGAGGCACGAAAGTAAATTGGATTATAATATAAATATATATGTACTTTTTTTCCTTGGCACTACAGCCCCAGTGGGCCTAGGCCTACCTCCATGAACTCCGTTCACTTCGGTTTTTCTAGATCTTACACATACGGTAGGACTCCTTGGGCGAGTGATCAGCTCGTCGCAAGGCCTCTACCTGTAGACAAACACAGAAAAACGCACACAAACATCCATGCCCTGAGTGGGATTCGAACCCACGATATCGGCTTCCGAGCGAGCGAAGACAGTGCATGCCTTAGACCGCTCGGCTACCGTGACCGGCAGTGTATAACAATAATATATAAGAATTCAGTTCGTACCTCACGGGAAACAGATCCGAACCCACGATCCCGGCTTCCGAGAGAGCGAAGACAGTGCATGCCTTAGACCGCTCGGCTACCGTGACCGGCATATATGTACTTTACAGGGGTAATATTGCTATGTGGACTAGGTTCAAGAAGAACGGGATGGAGGTCCAGTTATGGCTTTTGGAAATATGTCAATTAGCGTTTTAGTTCCATAAAAGCAGGGAGTTTCATGGCCTGTTAGCTAACTAGCAATTGCATTAGGAACATCACTTAGTTTATCATTATTATCATTATCATAAGCATGATCATGGTCATCATCATCATCTGCAAGGGTTTAGTTTCACACCCAATTCCGTCCTCAAAAATGAAGCATCTCTGAGAATTATGAGTTTTTTTTTTATTTGAAAGGTTGCCAGCCCTATATAATACTCCCTATCATGTGGAAGCAGGGTTCATATGCAAGGTTTCCTTCCCTCACACAATTTACCTTCATGGCCAACGAGTCCTCTCTACCTACAGCGCAACCCTTGGAAAGGGGCCCTTACCAGGTGCTTCCTACTTGGCTCGTGGGCCCTGAAGCTCACATAAGGCAGGGTCACCTATACATGAGGTCGGATTCTCTCTTATGAGAGTTCCAACTAGCTACCTGTATGCAGTTTATTAATGGGCTGTTCGTTCTTCAATTGCTCTACAGTCTTTTAGTGGACTTTAAAGTACAATATGATCCAATGATATATTTTTAAATTCCTCTGTCTGTCTTGTTTCCTTTTTTCTTCTCTTTTTCTTGTTTCTCTCTCAGTGTTTTCCTTAATTCCCTCCCCATTTCCAGGCCTTCCTTTCTTTCCGCCAGATTCGGAACGAACCGTGAGACTGCAGCCTATATAAGGGCAACGACATGCTGATAGCTATTTCTCTGTTGCAGCAAAGAGCGATTATACGTAGAAACGACTGCCAAATTAGCTGCAAACTTTTCGTTTCTGGCAAAGTTTGGAACGCATGGTATTGCGTATTCGAAGTAACGACATACTTGCACGTTTATTGCATCAAACGTATCATTTGAAAGTTAGTGCTTCATTAGTGATCCTCGTTATAACGGAATTAATTTCCATTATTAGAAGTTAACCCGAATTACCAGAATGGGATCCATTATGTATTGACTCTTGCCCGAAAGGGAAAATTTATTGTTTTTCTGTTATTTCTTTCTTCAGTTAGAAATTAAGTCGTTCGATAAATTTCGGAAGAATTAATCCATATTATTTAACTTTCTGGTATTTCCAAATTTTGAAAAAATAAACTTGCACGTAATATTAAGAAATCATCCATGCACAGAAATTAAAATGTACCAATTATCAGGTCATGTATGAATCCGGGTAATATATATTATTAAAATAAGTGAGCTTAATTTTCTATAATTTAAGAGTACTATTTTCTGGCATATGTCACCGATTAGTCCCATAGGGGTTCACTGATTATTCAGCCTTCATCTTCAAGGTCGAAGATCAAGCAAGGAACCATCAAGGTGCACGCAGCTCTACCTGCCGTCTTCTTCTTGATGGTAATTCGGTTTCCTTCGGACTCCGAAGGAGGCAGTACGTCCCTCCGAAACGTCAACGAACTTATAACGGGCTACACATTTTCACATCCCAGAACAGGATACTCTTTACAGTTACCACTGCCTTCTCATGTAAATTTGGTAACAGCAGGAAATAAAACATTTCTACCATTAGTTGTGGGGTATGCGGCAGCGTAGTGGTTGAGGGGCTATGCTACAAACCGGAAGGTCACGGGTTCAGGTCCCAATGAGGTCATTGGATTTTATTCAGTTGATCTAATTCTTCCAGCCGCACTAGGCCCTGGAGTTTACTCAGCCTCTAACAGAAATGAGTACCAGGAATTAATTAAATAATTTTCCTGGGGAGTAGAGCGCGGCCGGCGCGTAACGATGACAATCTTACCGCCATCTTTGAGCCGATTGTCGAGATCAGCCGTGTAAAACGTGCGGCCCCTCAACTTTTAGAGCTAATTGATATTAAATCAATATTAAAATTTCAGTAGAAATATTTTTGTAAAGACAATTTTCCAACAGACAAGAAGACAAGAAGTCTCACGTAGACATAAATTAGCAGGCTGCAGGAAATTCGATGTTTTGCTATTTCTAACATAATTTATTGTGTGAACTCTCTTTTTACATATTGAAGAGCTGTTTGATACTTGTCAAAAATGGCATTCTCTTGCTTTTTAAAACTGTAAAATATGTGACTTTAGGTAATTATATTGAAATTATTCCTAAATAATAAATAGAATTAAATTTCCTTGTATCGAAATCTAATGTATATTTCTATTTTGAAGCGCGGCCCTGGGCTATTATTTATAGGGCTCAGGGGGCCCTCTGTACAAGTTGAGTTTGGCATGCCTGGTCTAGATAGTGTGGGACCCTCAACGTCTCACAACCCTATGGGCCTTCACGGCCTTGTACAGGGGTAGCTCTACTTTTTTCCTTTTTTTTTACTATTATTTATAGTAGTTCTGCTGGACCAATCAGACACAAAATAAAAGTCAGGTAAATTCATCTACCAGTTTTAATTTAATCTGGATCATATTTTACACCAGGGGTTCCAAAAATTTAGATTACCAAGACCCCTAAAATATTGAGGATTTGGCCTAAGCAAGTGAGCTGACTCCTCAAAACACACTTTCAACCCGAAATATGCAGACGGCAAGTTGTTCCGAAACGTTTATATGTGCCTGCAAGATTATATTGCATCATAACTGATCAGACTACAATTCGAACTTTGAAACTGTATCCACTCATTCACCAAAACCCAGCCCCTTATTTCAGTATATGAAATCACAAAACAGCAACGTTCTTGAGAGAGCTGTTGCTGTCCTCCTCATCTCAGTATCCTAGGTTACAGAGTAACTACATTTCCTTATAAAATGAAGTTTTAAAACTTACTTACATATATTTTAGTGGCACGATAGACTCTCAACACACACCCGTTTAGCATTTTTCTTTATAAGATAACTTGACTCGAAGCTGAACTGAAATTAAAATTGCCTTCAGTGCTACTTGTGGAATGCAAACGGGCGGAGCACTGCGAAGTACAGATTAAATGGAAGAAAGGACACTCAAAATTACGAATGAGCCTGTTGACTAACAATAATCTGTCAAGAGAACCTGAAGATTCAGCAAAGACCACCATTTGATTCTGTCCTGAACCAGCTAAACTCAGTTCTCATATTCACAACCTACCTCTTTCACTTTTTCCTTGAAATCTCAGATGAACTTTTTACAAGAGGTTCCTCAGTCCATTTTTACCCTCCTCAACGTAATCTCCCAAATTTTACCATCCACCAATGGCAGGGCACATAGATATTTCAGGGAGTTCCTAGTTATGTAGCATCAAAAATTGTTTACTTCTCTCTTTTTCGTCTAGATCTTTTTCTGAACACTTACATTTTAAATGCTTGTAATTTCTGATCTTCTCCCAAAAGAAGTGACTGGGTCTCACATCCGTAAAAAGTTGCAAATAAACCTTGTAAAAATCTTGTTCTTGAGCATTTCGAAATTCAGGCCGGATGATAACAAACATTAAACTCTATAATAACATGTATTTTCACAATTTGATCTTCCCGTAATCGAATCTTAAACGTATTCTCGGTTACTCGGTGTTTGGTTCTGACACTTGAATATTTAATTGTAGTTTATATAATTGACACAAGTAAGAAGGTTGGTCTAGAAATGAACACAGAAAACTGAGGATATGTTTCTGTCTCTTCACCAAAATGCAGGGCAAAATCATGATATAAAGATAGACAACAAATGTTTTGAAAATGTGGCACAGTTCAGATATTTGGGAACAACGATAATAGATCGAAACCTGATTGAGGAGGAAATTAAGAGGAGATTGAACTCGGGCAATGCTTGCTACCATTCAGTCCAGAACCTTTTGTCTTCTCGTCTTCGGTCCGAAAACATAAAAATTATAATATACAAAATTATAATTTTGCCTGTGGTTCTGTATGGGTGTGAAACTTGGTTTCTGACATTAAGGGAAGAACATAGACTGAGGGTGCTTGAGAACAGACTGCTGAGGAGAATATTTGGACCAAAGAGGGATGAAGTCACAGGAGGTTGGAGAAAACTGCATAATGAGGAGCTTCATAGCCTGTACTCTTCTCCAAGTATAATTAGGACGATGAAGTCAAGGAGGATGAGATGGGCAGGGTATGTAGCACGAATGGGGGAGACGAGGAATGCATATAGAATATTGGTCCAGAAAGAAAGAGACCACTAGGAAGACCAAGGCGTAGGTGGGTGGGCAATATTAAATTGGATCTTAGATGGATAGGATGGTATGGTATCGATTGAATTGATCTGGCTGTGGTTAGGGACCAGTTGAGGCTTCTTGTGAATCCTGTAATGAACCTTCGGGATCCATAAAATGCTGAGAAATTCTTGAATAGCTGCAGAATTGGCGGCTCCTCAAGGATGGTTCAGCTCCATGAGTGAGTAAGTAAGAAAAGTTAAATATTTTCTTCTTCGCCTGTTTTGTCACTGGCCCACAGCTGTATTTCTGCATTATTTTCTAAAGTGTGTATCCTCACACAACAAATTAAGATTTTCAACATAGAAATATTTCTCACTTTATGTCACCCAGTCCCAGCCTTTCCTGATTTACTTGGATCTTCCTAATGACATATTCTAGAGCAAAATTATAACACCAAATTAATTTGCATTTTAATTTCGTATAACAAGCTTGTTGGTTGTTGTTAATTTGATTAAAATCGTATAGGTTTTACAGAAATTGTTTTGGTTTTGCTTTAAATTTCCTCCAGTATAAAGTATGCGTTATTTCTACTGGAAACAATAACGCAAGCAGCTCAAAAATTAGTGGCAGATTCACGAAATAGGAATGGAGCTGTACATCAGCATTATAAAGACCACATTCGTTTTTCTGAAATTAAAACTTCGCACTTTTACTGTTTTTTAAGTAACGTCCTTCCTAAATGCATATCTCCCTGTACTAATTACAAAAGATATTTTTGTTATATTGAACAAAGGTTGTGTGAAACGGTAGTTCCAAGGATACAAAACATGGAAATTGTCAGTTTTTAATCTCCAATTTCTACTTCTAAATGCGAGCACATAACATTTCTGAGGGCATTTTTGTTTTGTGTGTGTGATAGATCCGCAGGTCATTTTTCGTACAAGACTTGCAGTGAATATTTGGTACTGAATATCGCTTTGTGGGTTATTCTATGACGTTGTCAGTAGCCAAACTGTATGGCGGCCCGTAAGATGGTGATAAATACGGAAGTGGGCAGATTTGGAAGGAAGGCCTTGTGGTCTACTTTTGGTACTCTCTCGTCATTGTCTGAATGGATAGAGGAAGACCACGAAAACCCTCGGTCTGGATGGCCGGCATCCAGGAATCCAGCACCTCATGAATACGACCCAAGAAGGTTACCGCTACACCAGCCTATTAAGAGATGCTGAATATTGTGATATGTCAACGCATTGCCAGGAAACGGCTTAATAATCACCTCGCAATACATGCACACAACAATAGAACAAACGGAGTTCTGCAACGCTTTTCTAGACAACGGCTCGATAAACACACTTTCGCGTAGGCGGTGACGTCACACAACATTGGATAGCGACCAAATGACGTGTTTTCTGTAGGTTCGCGCCGAAGGTTTATAGGGGACAACAGAAGTCGTTTGCATTCAGTCGTGTGCTGGAGTAATGAGCAATAAGCTGAAGGAATGAGTACTAGACGAAGTCCACGAGAGTTTATAGTTGAGTTCTGAAGTCCCAGGGTGATTGAACAAAAAATGACAGAAGGTGTCATAGTGGTTTGAAATGCTGCTTTCTATATTGAGATACGTTGTCAGGAGACGACTAGTGAAGACGGAGAATCCTAGTGCGTGCGCAAAGCTGAACTGTAAATTGTGTAAATCAGCGACAGCGCTGTATTAATGGTAATTAAGAGAGATTGTAACCGAAGTGCCAATAAATCCAATCATCCGATCTAGAACCCGTCATTTTCGTCACGCGTACCACCCTACATATGACATTATTATTAAACAATTGATGATTGCCTTTATCGTAAATAATATGTGAGAATCGGTGTAACGCGCTTGCACCCGAGGTTCCATTTGACTTGAAAAATCGTTTCTCCACCGCAGCACACATTCTGGCTACATCACTTGAAGTGTCTGTGATAACGCAACTGGTACAGAGCGGCACCAGCAAGTGCTGCCATCTAGCGCTACATGCATCCGTCAGCTGTAGGGATGCACAACTTCTGCTCGTTAGAATTATTTTCAGTCTTTCAGTTCTGGAATAACTCGGCCCAATTCAGCCCGTTAAGTATTTACGTTGCTTAATCAGCAGTCCAACGGTTAATTATGAAGTGTGCACTGACCAAAGAAGGAAACGAAACAAACATACACACAAACAAAAGACAAACTTTTAGCAGTTAGGCAATAATAACAGTTCATTCAGTGTAATCGCGCCAATAGTTATGCGGTGAGAAAAATATACGTGCACAAATCCAGGGTGAATAAAATTAATATTTCAGTAATTGCTAAGGTATTATTGCGAAATTATTATTATTATTATTATTATTATTATTATTATTATTATTATTATTATTATTATTATTATTATTA
>NW_019721765.1:1019284-1066173 GCF_002891405.2 Cryptotermes secundus | reverse complement strand
ATTTAAGAACTATTAATTGCCATACTTAACGGAAATGATTTAAATTGCCATATGTATAGGCTCAAGGTCTGCCGGTTCGGCATTGCAACTTCCTAAATACTTTGACCAATATGCAAAAGCGCCCCATTCCCAAAATAAAGTTTAACTTCAAATTTTCTTTTATTTTTCTATAAGAACCAAACGTTAGGCTAATTTCATACTAATGTGTGTTCCTGCTTTGAAGCGCTAATTTTTTTTATTTTTAAATTAAATAAAGAGATATTTCCATAAAGTGTATTATTTTACTTTAATAACAAACACACATCTGTATTTCTCAATATCAATGTTCAAGTTTTATCCCAAATTGTAACTTTCTCAGCAAAGTTATTTAAATTGATATAATTAAAAATGGACTCATTGTTGACTAACTTTACTTGTACTTCCTCTTTTTAATTTCGAAAACAAATAAAGTGTTAAAACGTTGCTATGAATCTCGCCTACATTCACCGTATCATTAGTTAAATCTCGCTCTTTGTTCCTTCACAGAACACTCTCTTCACGTGTGTATGTTGTTCATTCATAAACGCAATAATAAATTCCCGTGTCGCCATTGTGTTGAAACTCAATTGACTGATACGTCTATTTCGTACAAATTAAAATGCACCTTTGAAAAGCGTCTGATTAAATTGACATTAGCGAATACATTGAGGTAATTATTGCTACCAAATGGCCTACGTTGATTAAAATGTCATTTGAAGGAAGAGGTGGTTGGGGGGCTTGGAGGATGGATCGAGCTCCATGTGTTTCGTTGACGGCCAATTTGCCGTTTCATGCATTACAGACAGGTTTACACATTGTATTTATATTTTTGTAAACCTACCCAATATTTCGAGATAACTCATACAATACAGATGCTTACAGATCTTTAATTATTGTATTAGACCGCCTCTGTGGTCTAGTGGTTAGTGTTCCTGGTTACACATCCAGATGTGCGGGTTCGATTCCCGGCGCTACCCGATTATCTGAGATGTAGTGGGTATGAAACGGGGTCCACTCAGCCTCGTGAGGATAACTGAGTAGCTATTTCAAGAAAATAGCGGGTCCGGTCTAGAAAACCGAAATTAACGGCCGTGTGGATTCGTTGCGCTGACCACGCAATACCCTCTATCCGCTAAACCTGGCACTAACTTCGCCGACAAGCGACGGACGCTCGGTCGGTATATTACTATATGGAGAGACAAAATTAGGGAAGAACATTTTAGAAGAGAGGGTGTCGTATTTATTCATGGAGACAGAGGAGAGAGGGCTTCAAGTCCAATAATTTTACTGGTTTCTTGCCTTGCTTGCTTCCTAGAAGTCGGAATTTTCTTCTTTTTTCACGATGACACAACACGAAGTGCCGTAATCTTCGTAGCCACTGTTGCAAGAACCTGACTCCTAAGAAACAGGAGGATTTCCAGGCATCGCTCTCTCATCCCGTTACGTTTTTCTGCAGTTTGCTTGGGCTCAAGTTCACTGTCTCAGAGGTGTACGCCGTTGAAATTCTTTCACTCCTACGGAGGTGGATTAAACTTGCGTTGAAGAGCGGAGTGGGAAAGTATCAGGAAGGTGGGGAGGGGACGGCGGGAATTAGCAGTAACCTGTAATTTGTGTTGACCCTTAGAGGCGGGACCCCTTTCACTTGTTTTGACGCTGTTGCGNCCCCCCCCGGCCCCCCGGCCCCCTAGGCCTTAAGTATTACTCCTCATGCGATTATCCCTCCTCCTCGCACCACTGCATGTAGGAACCAGCCCAAAAGGTGTCGTCCATTATCCTGTATTACCCCGCACATCATGCAATGGAACATGCGTAATACCTGTTCCAAAAACATTCTCTGTTCCGAAGCTTTGAGACAATGTACATGTAATAGATATGTCAATAGGAGCTTTATATCGGCATGTATTTATTGCCGCTTTCTCTGTGATTGCAGAATACTTTACATTATGATTCATATATATATAAGGGGGAAAGTGAAATGTGGGGCAAATTTTGTCTTCTAGGACGCGAGGTTCTCACAGCGGTGCTTATGAAGAGTTCAGGCTTCGGGGATATAACGCCGTGCAGTCCGGTGAAAGTCAGTCGATGTTTCGGAAGAACATATCGCCTCTATCTTCAGGGTCGAAGAATAAGGAGAGCAAGAAAAGAACTTGAAAGCAGGGGGTTAAACAGAGCAATCCGCTTGCCACTAGTTTTCACGCTGGCTTCTTGCTCGGCCTATTCTTAGAACATGAAGATAGAAGCGATATGTTCTATCCCGGAAGATAGTACTCCTCATACTTCGCCTCTTCCACCAGAATCTCCCAATTCATAATCTTCATATTTTCACATTTTTAAAGCTCTAACAAATGTTTTTGGAATCCATAACCATAATAATTATCTATATATGGCCGACATCAGAAAATGCTGCTATGGCCGAAATGAGTGTACTATAATGGCAAGTTTACGGGAGGTGTCACCAGGTGAATTAATAGCTCGATAGACTTGAAGTTAGTCAGCAAAAAGAAGACAGTTGGAGTGATTAATTTGATCATACAGATCGTTAATACAAATATTAAAATACAAAGGCCCTAAAATTGACCCTTTCGGTACATGACAAGATGCGACAACAGGACACTAGAGAAACGTACACAAGACTGTCTGTTAGTTAAATAACTGAGAAACTAATTAAATAACCGAAGATAAACCATAATTATTGAGTTTATGAAGAATCAATGTGGAAGAATGTCGAAGACGACGCTAAAATCAAAATAGATAGGGACAGTTTGACATCGTGAAGAGACTGAAGGGGTATCAAAATCATGGAAACTGACTAAATTGGTAACAGATTTAGTTTTTGTAAAATCATGTTTTGTAGAATTTAATTTAGATATTAAAATGCGAGAAACATGGACGTATATGATAAATCCAAAAACTTCGAAAAAATTTTAAGAATAGCTGTGGGATTATAATTTTCAACGGAGGAAGATTTCCCTTTAATAATAATAATAGTAATAATAATACATTATCATAACATTAATAATCCTTCTATTATGGGATATGAGCAGGAAAGGAGCTAGAATTGCAGCAAATAGATTGCTAAAATGTAACAAAACCAATATAGGATAATGATGTGCTATATAGGATTGCTATAGGAATCTAACAGAGAAATTGTGTTTCTATTAAAAGAGTGGAAGTTGGCATCTACAGATTTCAATGGTGGATTACACAGGTGAAGGATAAAATCTGTGAGCGTTCCTTAGGATACAAATGGAAATGTCCTTAATTGATTTAGCTGAGAAATGCATTGCATTCAAAATGTAGTGTCATTAAAAATATTAGTAAGGAATAATGCGTACTTATGTCGTCTGGAATAAAGTGACCTTGAGTTTAAGTTACGCAGAAAGTCGAACTGAAAACATTGACTGCGACGTAAATTAGCGATGGTTTGTGAATTTTTAAATATATTACAATCTTTCAATGTAAAGTCACTCCAGATAACCGAGGCATACTCAAGCTGTGTGAGAACTGAAGTAATTTATGATAAATACGGAGGTTATTCGGAAAATAACCTCCGTTTATTGCAGGAGTGGGAAGAGGTGTCGTCACATGACTCAGCATGTGAGTGTACCATATACCTGACCACCTAGTGTTTGTTCTTGTCTATACAGAGAGAATTATGATGTGTCCTACAATTGATAATCCAGCTAGCTGCGAAATTCGTTCTATTATCCGCTTTCTTCACGCTAAAACACGAACGCTGCGTAAATCTATAGTGAATAATGTGCGGCGCTTTGCGGCCAAAAAGCAATGAGCGAAGGAACTGTAAGACAGTTGTGTACAATACTTAAAAATTGGCGACGAAACAAATGTTCACGATGAAGAGTGAAGTGGTCTGCCATCTGCAGTGAGTGATGAATTTCTTCAAAGTGTTGACCAAGAGCTGTCTAGGAAAGTGCAAATATGTCAATAAAATATTAATTTCTAGAAGCATGATTGCATTACAAAACACGTAATTAACATACTGGTAGAATTACAGTCTACTGTCAAGAATAACGACAATATTAATACATTACAATAAAGAAATTAAAATGTAAAATATTCGATTGAAGAGTAAAANAGCACGAAATAATAGAGGCCTGAATAATAATAATAATAATAATAATAATAATAATTTTATTATTATTATTATTATTATTATTATTATTCAGGCCTCTATTATTTCGTGCTGAATTAATAGCACACGATAGCCTCACAATACAATCTAAAATATAATTATAATATACTAAAAACAAAATGCAACAAACTGCCAATTATGAAACAAAGAAAAACAACAAAATTGCACCAATGTAATATATGATTTAGTGAGCTAAGTTGTCTCATGAATATATCAATGCCTTTATAAACAGCATTTACAAATAACACCCTATTGCTTGAGGTACCGCTCTCTAACAGACACAATCCCGGGATTTCGAAATGAAACACTTAAAAGAACAGTTGCCAGAGAAGAGGGACGAGATATTGACGTGTTTCAAACACGAACGTGAAGAACGGCTTTAAGCAACGCCTTCTAACAAATGAATCGAGAGAGTTTGGGTTTTCTACGGAACCAGTATAAGTGTGCTGAAGAGTATGGAACCGTGCACCGAATGGCAGCAAACCTAACGCTCAATGCGCTCAAGCCTGTTGGCATCAGTAGACAAAACAGCAAGTTCAAGTTTAAGTCACAGTCAAATGTAACATCCAGAAACCGTTTAATTGAGAAAAGGGAGATATATCAGTGTAAAATAGATGAAGAATTTTGTGCTAATGGCTCAAGAAAACAAATGACATACATGATGGTATAAACAAACTTTGGAATCGATGGATGTTCCAGGATCTTTGTAACACCAGTATACAGGACTATTATAAGTGCTTTGGGTGCATTTTTGAAACTGTTACAGATGCAGATATTAAATAGCTTGAAAACAGTATGGAAACTCAAAAATTTCATCTAGAGATAATCGATATATATGCCCCATTGGTTACTCTGCAAACGTCAACTCATCATTCGAGTTCTTTCCTTGTATACGTTATTTTTTCTTTTTTATTGCTAATTGGATGGGACTAAGTCCCTTGTACTGCGGCCACTTCTGGCCTATTGTACCAGCCCCAGATGATATGTGAGGGTGATTGTGGAGCAATTGGTGGAATGAAGATTGGCAGGGGAAACCGAAGTACTCGAGGCAAACCTGCCCCAGGGACACTTTGTCCACCAGAAATCCTACTTGACCAGACCCGGGATCGAACCCGGACCGCCGGGGTGGGAAGCCAGCGACTAACCGCTTGAGCTATGGCGCGGCCCTCCTTGTATATATCAAATGCGACTTATTAGCGTTGTCTATGGCCTGCGAAATTCGCTCTCATAGGTGGGTGCACCTCATTGGTGGAAGTCACATGGAGCAATATCCGGGATCAAGGGGGCGAAGGAATGGGTTCTGCTGGTCCTACTCTTGTGCATTTTGCTTCGAGTTGCCATTTTCCTTTCATATACTGATCGGAGCGCCACTCGCGACCGATATAATTTGCTTTGCTTACGAAGACCAAGACCGTCTCTGTGGTCTAGTGGTCAGAGTTTCTGGCTATAGACCCAGAGGTCAGGGTTCTATTCCGTATTAAATGCACACTAACATAATTCGCATAGCTCGCAATAAATCTCATAATAATTAAATCTGTGAAGATGTAAATTATGTGGCATAATATCAAAATCACCGCTAAAGTTAAACTACGTGAAATTACTCGTTTTTGAGAAATATAAAGAAGTTACAGAGTCATGATAGGTAACTAAAATGGCAATAGTACATCCATATTTAGTAAAGCCATGCTGACTACGGTTAATTGGCCTTAAAATGATGAGAAAATTGATCATGAACAATATACTGGAAGAATTTTAAAAAATTTGAATCATCCTGTAATTAACAAAAAAACTTTTTTACCATTTTTAACCACAGGAGCACCAATAACCTGTTTCCACGCAGTAGGAAATTTTTGCTGATCTAAGTCGAATTTAAGAGTAAACTAAATAACTTGAATAAAATTCTCAGAACATCATCTCTAAATAAAATTAAGAATTTCATCAAGTCTGATATATTAAGATGGTATTAAACGTTTAAGGGAACATCAGAATCACAAATAGATGCTAAAGTTAGTAATTCAAAAGCCTGTATCTCGCGAATTTGCATAAAGTCGCCTGGGACAGCACTAGGGACCCCGCTGTGAGAAGCCAGCGTCCAACCACCTGAACAATGGCATAACCTTATTTAATAATTAATAAATAATATATTTAGATAAGTAAGATTTAGAAAATTTGTGAAAACTAATTTATGTTAACCTCGCCTCCGTCTTCAGGGTCAAACATTAGGCTACGAATGAAAATATGACGCAGGTAGCAAACAGAGAGCTCGCTTGACTTATTCGTCGACGTTGAATATGAGGCAAAATATTCCTCTGAAACATCCGTTGACTTTCAACGGACTACACGGCTTTATATTCCAGAAGATAAATTTGTCCATAACCATTGATTTGAGAGACTCGAATCCTAGTAGTTAATTTTAATGCCTTAGCCATAACTTTCCAGATATTTTCCCTTACGTCAATTGTATCATGATCAAAGAGAGAAACGTTTCTTCTCGCTTTATCCTACCTTTCTTATGGCTTTGAACCTGTAATATTAAGCACTCTTTTGACTTTAAATTCTGTGCTTTACAGCTGGAAACCATCCTGCATCAACTTCTCGTAATTTCATGCTTCATGTGAGAGATTTACCGGAACCACTGGAAAAGGGATGAAGTCCTAGCAATAAATAACGGAATATCGGTACAGCTAAATTCATGGTGCAAAGTCTTCTTTTGAAATCTGACAGTCCCGGTTTTCTGAAACGCGATAATTTATCGCCACGATCACAGAAACTTGGAGGTGCAGATTTCCTTGTCGATATTAATTCATTCATCAGTAATCTGTCAGACGACAGGTCCACAGTCTCTTCCAAAACAGTTCCTCCACATAATGCGATCTTCTGTTTTTGGAAAGAGACTATCCAGGAAAAGTGGTAACGTGGTAGTTTTTCCATTTGCTTTCCACATCGCAGTACAACAGCCGTTCAAACCACTCTGGTCACGCCTGTTGCTATACGAACTTGAACCATCTCGAGCATCATTTGCCCTGTGCTTCANCGCTGCTTCCGGCATCAGTTTTTGGTTTTTGGTGTCTCTCTTCCTCTGATGCCTACCCTTTGACCTGTCCAGCAAGGGAGGCCCTGCCAGTAGCTACGCTACCGCTGGTATAGCTCTCAGGGTCCTTGGCATACTCAAACCCCCTCACCACGATAAGGTGGAGACACCAATGAGGGGGCTTGTCGATATATCGAATAGTTAGTTCGATTACAGTCATTTTTTTACAGCTGTAACAGGCGAAGTATGTTTCTTGCTTATTTAGCGTCTCACCTCAACTGCTTATGTTATACAGCTCGACTACGTTAGCATTTTAGCGGCTGTGGGGGGAATCACCAATGCTGGTGACGCGACAGCTGAGTGCAGACAAGAGAGGGGGAAGCATTGACCCATGCGCTTACTGCAGAAACATGTTCCTCACAGCCCCCTTCCCAACACAAATCATAAATTAGTTCACATATTTCCCAAATTTAAAATTACTGTACTTGAGTGGTATAACGCTCAACATGAAGATTTTTGCGAGCCATGAACTGGGAAGGATACGGAAAAAAACTGTAAATAAAAAAAAAGTAAAGGTATCCCTGTAACAGGCAGTGGAGGTCCATAAAGTTGTGAGATGTTGAGGGTCCCGCATTTTTTGACAATCGGCTCATAATGGCGGCAAGGTTGTCAGCCCTACACGCCGGCCGCACTTTACCACCAAAAATATTCTAAGAATATTCCTGGTACTAGTCTCTGTTAGAGGCTGAGTCGACCCCAGGATCATGGTGCGGCTGGAACGATTAGGTCAACTGAAAAAAAAATCCAATAACCTCATCAGGACTTGAACCCGCGGTTTGTAGCACAGTGCCTCAACCAACTACGCTACCGCGTGCTACCATGGAAAGAAACTGTATTATACTTTCTATAGGTAAGCATAACATACCAGCATTTACCTGAAGAAAATGAGAGATTCTTGACGCAAAATCGAATTCGTTTCCTTCAGAATAAAGATCATGGGTACTGACAGCCACGAACAGTGCTCGGTTCAGCCTTAGGTTGCAAGAATCGGAACCATTACCCTCTGAGGAAAGTACAACGACAGATAAGCACGCCACTGTTTGTCAAGACAAGATTGTCAAGGCTGACACACACACTAATGGCTGTACATTTCTCTCCGCCTGTCTTAATGGGAGAATATTCAGGTGATAGAAATCTGACAATATTGCTCTAAGTCTCGACACGGAAACGCCATCAACAGAGCTCCAAACATCTGACCTAGCCGGTAGCTTCTGATATTTCTATAAATTACTCCAAAAGCTCGCAGTTCAGAATGTGTGGTTATGCAAACAGTGGGATAATGCGTATAAAATACACACGCGCACACACACGGCTCTACACTGCAATAAATACGTGCCTCTCCGCATCTGTCTTGCCTGTCCGATGATTTAAAGACGCAATCAATATTGTAGGCGAGTGATATTCCTGAAACACAGAGCGAGTATGAACATCATGCCACGTCACACATGCTTTCAAACTCCATTTATCGGCAGTACCAACACAAGCCTTGTGACCTTGTTATACCCTACGTAGAAACAATTGTATAATGTTGATATTCAAGTAGAGTAGGACGACAGGTCTTTGAAAACGATGCACATTTTTTCAATTTCCTTACACTTGCGCTTTAGAAAAGTTAGTACTAATGAAATGGGGACCGCGCTAATTACATTTCTGTGATAAATGATCAGTCATTGTTATCTGACATGTAAAATTTCTGTCATGTCGTTATAACTACACGTACCTCCTTTCCTCCCTCTCTCTGTCTGTGCAATGTGGCCGCTTCTTCACTTTCTTAATTCTATACACGGTCAGTGTGGCTCGTTAGACGGGGGTCAGCCCATCGAAAGGTCGTTACCTACACATGACAATAGAAACACAAAATAAACGCACACAAGCATCCATGCCTTGAGTGGAATTCGAACCCACGATCCCAGTGCTCGAGCGGAAGAAGACGGTTCATGCCTTAGTCCGCGCGGCCATTGTGAACAGCAGCATTGCCATTAATACGAATTGAATTGAAACCTCTGTTTTTTAATTCTAAAAATAGGCGACACTAAAGATGGATGCATCCGATACTATTGCCGAGATCGAGAATGGTAGAGCTATACCTCCATTTCTCCATACGTCGTAATGGAGCTGTACTTAACCTTTCT
The DNA here is from genome assembly GCF_002891405.2 of Cryptotermes secundus. NCBI lineage: Eukaryota > Metazoa > Arthropoda > Insecta > Blattodea > Kalotermitidae > Cryptotermes > Cryptotermes secundus. The sequence continues at coordinate 1,056,779 of NW_019721765.1, read as the reverse complement.
TGCCTTCTGATCCTTGAAGAATATAAGAAGAATTATGAAGAAGAAAGGGTTTATGTGGATACCAGTAATCTGAAAGAGCCATTTTAGGAATGAAAAAGGGAACAGCATAAATCATAAACAAATTATACTTATTTTATCACGGCCTAGGTTAAGTTAAAATAAATGTTAGTGTTTCATAAATAACATGGGGGGGGGGTACGCGGGAGTGTAGTGGTTAAGGTACTATGCTACTACAAGTCGGAAGGTCGCGGATTCAAGTCCCGATGAGATCATTGGATTTTTTTCAATTGACCTAATCCTTCCGGCCGCACTTGGCCCTGGGGTTTACTCAGCCTCTAACAGAAATGAGTACCACGAATTAGTTAAATAATTTTCCTGGGGAGTGAAGCGCGGCCGGTGTGTAAGGCTGACAACCTTACCACCATCTATGAGCCGAATGTCTAGATAATGTGGGACCCTCAACGTCTCACAACCCTATGGGCCTCCACGGCCTGTTACAGGGATAGCTTTCATAAATAACATGACCAAGATATAATCAACTCCAAAGACAACACATTCAGTATATAAGAAGCTTAAACTTGGCTGTGGTCAAGCTTACGACTCTTTAAACGGCTGAGATATGTAAGTTAGGCATGATCTGCTCTGTAAAGCCTGTACTGACAGAGGGCTTATGTGTTGTGCAAAAGGAAGACTTTTCAGTAACACGCTATATGTACGAAATGTACACTTCACGAAAGGCCAAGCGTATTCATAAGAGACAAACCCATCTTCTCGTCAGAGAGGATGTTACATAAGGACTATTACCGCAAGAGTTCAGTTGGGAAAAGAATCTTTGGTCATGGGGGGTCTCAAGGGTCCTCGCGCCAAGACGAAGTGATTGGTAGTAAACCGCCAGTCGTTAAGTAACCCTGACTCTGACTCATTTCGTGTAGCGTTGGCACAAATCAATCAGTGACTGATGCATTGTTGAACAGTGTGCAGGGAAGAATTACGGACGGAAGGGAGTACTGTCATGCTAACACGCCGGTGCCTCCTACTCAGGGGTTGCTGAAATTAACATTAATGACCATGTGCATAGCAAATTTTGGTAGAGTAAATCGAAAAAAATGCAAAAAAGCCACCCTTTCTCCTTTATTCCTTTCTTTCTCTTTCTTTCTTTTATTTTCTTGCTCTCCTTCTTCTTTTGTTTCTTTCCACGATCTACCCTCGCTTTCTTCTCATTTATGCCTTCTTAAACCTTTCACTTGATTGATTTGTTTTACATTCTTTTAGAGATTCATACAAGATTTGCTACTAGGATATGTTCCTTATTGCCTTTATTACTATTTATATTTCATGATTACTTGCTTCCTAATTATTTTCTTTCCTTGTGCGTGAGCGACTCCCCTGGGAGATGAAAGGAAACCGGGCCCTAATTATGGCGCAAGCTTCGCGTTTGCGGCTCTTGAACCAAGGCCAGCAAGCGGGCATCTGGCGGGCAGGCTGACACTTGGGTGGGCAGGCGGAGATTTTGGTGGGCTTGTGGGCAGCACTTCGATCACTTGGGTGGGCAGGTGGGCGATTCCAGATCGTGGTATGACGGGGATTGATTTTCATTGTTTAAGAAGAAATTAAACGACCCATGTATTATGAATCATTAGTGATTCGCGTCGAAATTTATTTTTGTGCTTTTGTGTATATTATTGATAAAATAATAATAGCATAATTTGCTTCATATCCAGTGTTTAATATCAGAGTACAGGTTCTCAGTTAACCTCTTTTGAAATTGTCGGAGTATTCTCTTTTATGTCCTTTATTTCAGGCCTCTCACACCTTCGGCTTGGATTACAAGTAACTGTATCATTGTAGGGTGAGGATGTCCTGTCACGAGAGACTAGGGGACGTATTATAGAGCAGTCTGGAACCACGTGTCGAAATTACAAATAGAATGAGAGAGATTTCATGAACTTCGAAATTTCATTTTAAGCAGATCGGTATAATACAATAAAACAAATTTCCGTGGCTTGTAGTCCGTAAGCGAACTATACCGACCGAGCGACCGCCGCCTGTCGGCGAAGTTAGTGCCAACTTTAGCTGATAGAGGATGTCGCGTGGTCAGCGCAACGGATCCCCACAGCCGTTAATCTCGGCTTTCTAGACCGGAGCCGCTATTTCCTTGAAATAGCTCCTCAATTATCCTCACGAGGCTGTGTGGACCCCGTTCCAGAACCACTACTTCTCAGAAAATCTGGTAGCGCCAGGTATCTATCCCTGGACCTCTGGATCTGTAACCAGGAACTGTGACCAATAGACCACAGAGGCGGTCATCGTAAAACAATATAGGATTATGAATTTTCTGAGAGCCAGCATAGCTCAGTAAATATAGTGACGGGCTGTGGGCTCGATAGCGGGTTTCAGTTCCTCGCAATGGCAAGCGTTTCTCTCTGCTCCACACCTCTGAGGCTTATTTATGCTCTTATCCAATAAGTACAGGGGACTTATTCCTTGGGGTAAAGCAGGCGGCTCGTGAAGCTGAAAACTCACTTCCATCTATTGCAGAAGTCAAGAATGGTTGAGCTATAACTCCAATCCCCATACATCTTCACGGCATGTTGCTTAATTAATTAAGAACAGATACACATATGCCTTTTTCTGAATTTTCTAATAATAGAAAAACAATGGGCTTGGCTATTTTACAATTACTTGCGATCATTTCCACTAGAGATTGTAGGAAGACAAATTTAATGTTCGGTTCCATTCGCGATATCTCCTAGCTGGAACAACTCGGGCTTACAACGACACTCCAAACAAAAATGCCTCTCTCCTCTTTGTGTACAGTCAAATGTATTTATTATTTCCAAGATTTATCTCAGCAGCTTGAGAAAAGAGTCACGTCATAACAGTGCCAAATTCAATTAAATCTTTATACCCTTTCCATTTTAATAACACCACATTTAGTCAGCAAACATATAGGTTTCTTTTACTTCCACTTCCGTCTTCACTCTCCTGGAAGAATCCTGTTACTAATTTCTCTTAGAAGCTGAGTCGACCCAAGGGTCATAGTCCGGCTGGAAGGATTAGGTCAATTGAAAAATCCAATAAACTTATCGGGATTCGACCCGCGACTTTCCGGCTTGTAGCATAGTGCCTCAACTAACTATGGTATAAAGTGCGGCTGGCGCGTAAGGCTGACAACCTTACCGCCATCTCTGAACTGAATGTCTAGATAATGTGGGACCCTCAGCGTCTCACAAACATATGGGCCTCCATGGCCTGTTACAGGGATAGCTTTAACTTTTTTTTTAACCTCTTCACTTTCATGTTCTTCTCCTTAAACACTTTAACTGCATGTAGTGTGTTTGCTGCTTAGTGGATCGCAATAACAGACAGGGATCTTCTAAACACTTCGTGTTCAATAAAAGATTAAGATTATGGCGGCTACAGCATGAATCTGAGTAATTGTAAACGGGTTTGTGTGTCTCGTAAGGTAATGAAGACAAAGAACTGATTCGATACTAAACTCTAACATGTCTTCTCCCCGCTGCACTGCCACAACTCTCACTTTGCTTTATGACAGCTCCCAATACGGGATTTGCAAGAAGCTGCAAACAGAATCACCCTGTTCAATAAAGAAACGAAAAAAGAAGACACATTTGTAATTCTGGTGTGTAATTGACAAAGGTTTTCCCCCCCATTTCTTTGTTAGATAATATCTTAAAAGAGGTCACTACCTCCTCACCTTCATATTTTCCGATTAAGTAGCTATTCATAACCTTACGAGTTTCATCCGTCGCTATATCGCTTCAGCATTTGCTGCAGTTTCATAAAGTAAATATATTCCTTTGCCAGTAGTCTACTATTAATTTCCAGGTGTCTGATTTGTAGCATTCATCTAGGGAAGTTAATGGATGCTCCGTTTATACGAGTATCCAAGAGATTAAACCGTGTCACAATCCAGAATGCTGTAATCTCAAACTTCTTCCTTCGGGAGCTCTTCCATTGTCATAGCTCTTCTCAGCCTTCCACATAACTGTTGGAACTTCCAGTCCTTCCATTATTCTATTAACTTCTCTTATATAGCTACGTCAGAGAAGAGTCCTCCACTGGACTAGAATTTTCAGAATATGCCGTAATTGGACAAGTATTGTCCTGCTCATAAACGAACTTTCATTAACACTGTACCTATAACTAGCACTTGCTCCTGTTGATATTCAGTTTTACTTAAAGCAGGAAAATTTTTTTATGCCTTGGACCCTCGGAAACTGAGAGTTCTATTGTAACAAAAACTTGTATGAGGAAACATATTTGTATAATTAAAGATCGCATTTAATTCAGCCGGACAGCCTTCCACGTTTTTGTGTATAGTGTATATGGCTATCCGCATTCCTGCTGTCCATACTATATTACAGTGCCTTCAGTCAAGGAAGAAACTTCGCAACACCGCTGATCCGACCCAATATTCCTCACAGATCGCTACTGTAACTGCTGATAGCAGAATGAGTCATTAGTGCTGATGAACGCGCGCCGTTACAGTTACAGCAGCATTCTGTGAAGAATATTGAGCCTGGTCAACGGTACTGCGAAGTTTCCTCCTTGATTGAACACTCTGTACTCTATCCGTGCGACATTTTATTTTCTATTCCTAGCAATACAAATTCTTGTGTTTCATCGTTCGGTGTTTCACAATGTTCTATATTCCACTTTTTCCTTCACGTCACACCCAAATTTTAATTTTTGCTCATTTGAACTACTGAATAAGCTATGAAACAATTAACCGAATGCCCGAAACGCGATACGTTATTACTATTTCGCCTGTAAGAACCAGACCTGTCCGGTACCTTCGGCCGGCACGCCATCCGAACCACAGTGAGCCCAGGCCTCAACGTTCACCTTTTCATATTTATATATTACTAACACACGTAGCATGTACGTAATTATAACAGTAATTAGTTAATATTTTCAGTCATGTCGTAGGGACAACTAATAAATTTATTGCCGTTATCTCTGTGTGATCTAACGGTCAGAGTTCCTGGCTACAGATCCGGAGGTTCCGGGTTCGATTCCCTGCGCTACTGGATTTTCTGATAAGGAGTGGGTCTGGAACGGGGTCCTCTCAACCTTATGTGGATAATTGAGGAGCTATTTCAAGGAAATAGCGGCTCCGGTCTAGAAAACCGAAATTAACGGCCATGGGGATTCGTTGTGCTGACCATGCGACACCTTCTATCCGCTAAAGCTGGCACTAACTTCGCCGACGAGCGGCGGTCGCTCGGTCGGTATAGTTTGCTTGTGGACAAAAACCATGGAGTTCAGTTTTCAGAAGGTAACATTTCTGAATATGAAATTAAAATATGGCACCCTGTGCGAATTATTTTGCTTTAGGCTTCATGGCTTAAACTAATGAGGCAGATATTTTTCAAATATATCAATTTTTTCTACAGTGATATGTGTCTCTGTGTAATAGGTGTGGTCCTGCCGCTAAAATAAAAATGTGTGAAGCGAGTTTTAATTTTTTATCATACTGTCCAATAGAAATTACATCAAATAAAAGAACTTAATGTGGCAAATATACATGAAAGAGAAAAAATCCAATCATGTTTCATTTTATTAAGTTTTTTAGAAAATATGCATTGATTTTTTTGTGACACGTGAGTATATAACAGAACGGTTAACGTAAATCAGAGATGACGAAACACCGGTACGTCTACCAAAATTGTAGCTTTGTAAATGTGAATATCTGTGGACAGGAGTGATATTTATACCGGATGTAAAGTTCCCACAGCAGTGGTTATGAAGAGTCATATCTTCTGGCATATAACGATGATAGTTCGGTGGAAATCAACTTTGACTTTCACTGGACCACAAGTTGCTGTAAGCCTAGAAGTTTGTGTCAATTCCTGTGGATATATTTCTCTGAAATTTTAAAACTTAACCTTGTTTTAATGGGGCACACGGTAGCTTCGTTGGTTGAGGCACTATACTACGAACTCTAAAGTCGCGGTTACGATTCCCGATGAGGTAATCCCAGCCGCACTGTGGCTCTGGGGTCGACTCAGCCTCTAAGAGAAACGAGTTCCAGAAAGATTCCTGGGGAGTAAAGCGCGGCCGGTGCGTAAAGCTGACAACTTCACAGCCATCTGTGAGCCGATATTCTAGAAAATGTGGGAGCCTCAACGTCTCACAACCCTATAGGCGTCCACAGCCTGTTACAGGGATAGTTTGATCTTTTTTTTTACCTTTATATAACATCTAAACTCCTGACAAACTGCCATACATTCTTTCTTTTTCATTATAAATCAATATCTTTCTTTTTATTTAATGAGAGTCCGCCTACTAATACTTTTGGGGTGCAAAGTGAAGAGGTGTCACTATATATACGATGTGATTTCAGGTGGCCATGAGAAGGCTTAGGTGCGTACACCGGCAAGCAGACTACTGCGATCAACAGGTCAATCTTAGCATCCTGTTGCACATCACTCATTTATTCCTGCTAGTCACTGGCCGTCTCACATGCAACTTAAACATAAACATAATAAATAATATATTAAAAACTAACCAATATATAGTCGAAACTAACCAAAAAGAAATAACACACATATTGAAACAGCGAAGGAACAAAACTACTTCAAATTTTACCAGCAATACTACAAACAAACCGAGAGTTTTGCCATGGGTGCCCCAACACCTTCTATATTAGCTGAAAAATATATCCTAAAATCGAACATAAACACATATATCCAGTCTGTTGCACCTGCTCACACTGGTTCGCTCGGCGATTTCTTCTTGTCTTCTGCCCTGAAGATGGTGGCGATACGTTCCTCCGAAACGTCGGTTAACACAATATCTACACAGCGCGACATCCAAAAAGACTTTCTTCATAGTCACCGTCGTGAAAGCCTCAAATCTTACAGACAGACAGTACTTTTCTAAACGAAATTATAATTCTTTGCTTAATTCGTTTAGTGGAGGGTGGAGTCCAGTTGGGTCCACTCGGCACGGCGGCCACTGATTGGCCTATTGTACCTGCTCCGGGTGATGATGTTGGAGAATTTAGTGGAATGAAGTTTGGCAGAGGAAACCAAAGTACTCGGAGAAAACCCGCCCCAGCGCCACTTTGTCCAACACAAATCCCACTTAACCAGACCCGGGATCGAACCCGGGCCGCCGCGGTGGGAAGCCAGCGACTAACCGCTTAAGCTACGGCGCGGCCTTAATCCTTTGCTTAATAGATAGGTAGAACAAATGAAGAATGTGGAAGAAGAATATGGCCACTGGTGAGTTTCGTTACACGTTTGCGTTGCCACATTCCAACCCTATTTACCCTATTTCTCAGTGAGACTTACAGATGCTAAAATCGTATAACAAGTCGTCTATTACTATTTTATTGTGTGTGGTCCTGCAACCTTGCCCAGTAAAATAACGTACTGAGACAATCATGTTAATTCCATTTCCGAAATACAAAAGGAAAAATATTACAAAGAGGTTAATTCCGTTTGTGTCTCTTAACTCTGCGGCCATATGTTGATTTTCTGTAACACTGAGGAAGAATTCTTTGTTTAGTTCACGTGCCTTTGTAACTGTATGGATTATGTCACGTCAAATGGTAGAATAATGAATTATGTAGCGGTATTAACATTGCAGATGACTGTCAGTTTCTTTAAGATATTTTCCCACGTGTATAATTCTACACATCTCTTCCCACCTGCACACCAAAGTTGAATAAATCTTGCTCAAATATTAAACTAATAGGATGTGCCGAGATAAGTCAGTAGTGAAGTAATTACAAGGTCGAACGGCCAGACTGTGAATTCGGCAGTGAAAATGGTTCATCTCTTAGCCTTTGCATCCGGTGCATCTCTGGGGCAGATAACCCGGTTTCAATTGGGCACTGACAAAAAGATAGTAGGGGCTTGAAGCAGTTACTCATGTCCGACTAACGTCCGGACTGAGATCCATGCATTGCTTCCACGCTCTGTATACTTGTCATAGTGGTCACTCCGTTCTACCCAACTTAACCGTTACCGTACAGTACAGCTGTCATTATTAATTGACCCATATTTAAACTAGTGGTTTTATTTGTTTTAAGGTAAATTTATTCTGGGATTTGAAGCCTTGTAGTTTGGCATATAGGCACCACTTTCTCCGAGGAGTATGTCCAGTTATCTTTCCCCCCCCCCTTAACACTACAGCCCCAGTGGGCGTAGGCCTACCTCCACGAACTTCTCCATTGACTTCGGTTTTTCTAGATCTTACACATACGGTAGGACTCCTTGGGCGGGTGATCAGCTAGTCGCAAGGCCTCTACCTGTACAAAGACACAGAAAAACGCACACACACAAACTAAATATCCATGCCCTGAGTGGGATTCGAACCCACGATCCCGGTTTCCAAGCGAGCGAAGACAGTACATGCCTTAGACCACTCGGCTATCGTGACCGGCCCAGTTATTCTTGTCTCTGAACATTTCTGTCTTCTGATAAATAGATTCCAGGTAGCGTGCTGCTTGCTACCAGCTTCATTATGGTTTCTTGCTCGTGTTATTCTTCGGCCCTGAAGATGATGGCGACGTGTTAATCCGAAAGGTCGGTGGACTATTCGGTGTTATATCCCAGAAGACAGAACTCTTGAATTTAGAGTTAGGTTAGGCATTTCAAACGCGCCTAAAATTAGATCATGAAGTAATTTCAACATGCCGGAAAAACAAAATTTCCTATGACGATATAAATAGTTATAGAACATCACAGATTTTAACCTATAAGAAGAATAACATTCAGGGAACCAGCCCTTTTATTTGGCTTGACGTGTTAATTTTGTGTCACGTCTTAACAGTTCTCGTAACGCAAAACCTTTTGCTGAGAGCAATGTTATTTCTCACTTTGGGTTCGCATGTACTGCACTTGCTTCTTATAATCTTTACCTCTGTTCGCCATAAGTTTACCGAGTCGGGAGCCTTTGAGTTCATTCGCTTCCGGTGATAGCTCCGTCACGATATGTTAAGTTGATTGACGTGATAAACACCACAGCTCCACACACACACACACGCCCATCACTGAAAGTCTGCGCCAGAGTCAGTCAAGTTCAGTTCTAATAGTTTAGTTCCTAAAACATCTTCACCGAATTTGCTCAAGCGGTATTTCTTCTGACTTCCTGTCCTAAACGGGAGATGCCTGGTTCGAATATCTACTGGAGCATAGTCCAGCCTATCCTGTTTTTGTGATTTCCCTTAGTCCCTTCAGGTACATTCTGAGATTTTTTTTCTGTGGCGCTACAGCCCCAATTTGGGCCTAGGCCTATCTCCATAAAACTCTCCGTTTCACTTCGGTTTACTAGATCTTACACATACGGTAGGACTCCTTGGGCGAGTGATCAGCTCGTCGCAAGGCCTCTACCTGTAGACAAACACAGAAAAACGCACACAAACATCCATGCCCTGAGTGGGATTCGAACCCACGATCCCGGCTTCCGAGCGAGCGAAGACAGTGCATGCCTTAGACCACTCGGCTACCGTGACCGGCACATTCTGACATAGGACCTTTAATTAGGCCAATTCATTCCACGTACTTTCCAGTTTATTATTCACTATCATCCAGTCATTTCGACGTTTAGAGCCTGGAGTATTAACATTGCCATTAAATGCTGTAGCATGTACAGCCGTTGCTATGCAATAGTCTGATAGACAACTTTGTTATACCAGTGAAGACTGAGAACACTAGTGCGTGTGTATCGGTGGACTGTAAACTGGGTAGATCAGAGATAGCTCTGTATTACTTGAAGTTACGAGTTGTGTGTATATGGTGTCAATAAATCTGTCCAACACTGCAAAACCAGTCTAATAATCACAACCCTAAATGCTAGTACGTGACAGTACATTACAAATAATATCTTTCTTTCATTCCGTCACCCTGATAGGAAGCATGGATACACCACAGGTTCGTTGTTTGGGCTCATTAAGCCATCATCAGGTATCTGGTGTTTACATTCACCTGTGTCCGTCTTCTAGCATTCCGTTCTTTTACTAGGTGTGTGTATTTCCTACTGTGATGATGGAAAGAATAAACAAATTTCACACACACACCAAAATATAATATTTTCATATTACAAATAAGGAGCCGGGATAGCGCAGTCGGTATAGCCACTGGATACGGACTGGATGACTGAGGGGTCAGAGTTTGAGAGGCGGTAGTGTCAAGAATTTTCTCTTTTCCACGTCGTTCAGACTGGTTCTGGGGCCCACCCAGCATCCTACCTAATGGGTACCGAAGGTTCGTTCACGGGAGGTAAAGCGGACGGAGCGTGAAGCAAACCATTCTCCTCCAACTAGAGCCAAGATCAATATTACGTGGATTTACACATCCACTCCCCCATACAGCTTCATGGCACAATGTTTAATTAGTTAAGCACAGGAACAACTTTACATTTTTTACATTACAAATAAGGAAGAAACGATTTGGGAGACCTGTGAATAGATTTGAGCATAATTTTAAAACAGTTCTTATTGAAATTGAACTGCCTCAGTGGTATAGTGGTCAGAGTTCCTGGCTACAGATCCAGAGGTCCCGGCTTCGATTCCCAGAGCTACCAGATTTTCTTAGAAATAGTGGGTCTGGAACGGGGGTCCACTTAGCCTCGTGAGGATAATTCGGGAGTTACTTGAATAGAAAAGTAGCTGCTGCGGTCTAGAAAACCGAAATTAAGGACAGTAGGGGTTCGTGTTTTCTCAAAACACAATATGCAGTTTAATGCATATTTCCTTAAAATATAAAAGGATGAAGATGGCTCGAGCCGCTTGCAATCCGACTAGTAACGGCAGAGCTGCTACTTAGCCGAAATATTGATAACACCTCACACCAAGTCGATTGCGCATCAAGGAACGGTTAAAGCCCGTTCGGGATTTAAAGTCTCGAATTTGCCCGGCATTTAACTTTCACTGGTGACTGCTAGACTTCAACGGAGCCGATAAGACGAACATAAAGGGAGACGGCAGCCTTTGAAAATAACAGTTTGAACAACTTAGTTACTCCTGATGTCCTTCTGGGAGATTTTGTAAGTAACTTTCAGGCCGAACGGACACAGAATCTGGCGACGCTCATTTGTGTAACATCCAATGTGTGCTAAATAACTTACCTTACATAAAAAGAATACAGTGGCAGTGAAGAAAATTGTTCACCATCACCCTGGAGTTATAACATTAAAATGAAGCTTACCTGTTATTCCATTTATATGGCAATGTATTTGTCTAATGCGTGTGTAGTAAAACCAGTTAAGTGAACTCGTCGTGGTGTACGTTCTGTAATGATAAGGATTCTCCTGTCCTGCCTAAGCGAGGCCCGTTAAGGCCCTAAGGCAGAATCTCAGCTCTACTCCAACAAGGGAAAGAGGGGTCAGGAACTCTCATCTTCCTTATCCTAATACCCTAGTGGGAAGGGACTAGGAGAGGTAATGGAGCGAATAAACTCGGAGGTGTCCTGAATTCGTTGAAGTGAATGTACCCGTATAAGCAGCTACAATCAGTGTCAACATCAAGGACGAAGAAGAGAACAGATGTAACTGCCTCTGCATAGGGTACAGTATGGTCCTTTTGTGATCGTAGTGATTTTCTTTTAAGTTACTGACCACCTGAATAACTATCAACCTTTTTTTTTCTATCCTCTTGCTCCCATTTTGGAGCATAAGGCTGCTTTCTCATTTTCACGATTATTTTACACACTGTAGGACTCCTTGGACGGGTGATCAGCTCGTCGACAGGCCTCTACCTAAACACAGGACAACACAAACACGAACCGGCAATGTATAAGAATAATAATCGTATATAAGAATTCAGTTCGTACCTCACAGGAAACAGATCCGAACCCACGATCCCGGCTTCCCAGCGAGCGAAGACAGTACATGGCTTAGACCGCTCGGCTACCGTGACCGGCAATGTATAAGAATAATATATAAGAATTCAGTTCGTATCTCACAGGAAACAGATCCGAACCCACGATCTCGGCTTCCGAGCGAGCGAAGACATTACATGGCTTAGACCGCTCGGCTACCGTGACCGGCAATGTATAAGAATAATATATAAGAATTCAGTTCGTACCTCACAGGAAACAGATCCGAACCCGAGCGAGTGAAGACAGTGCATGCCTTAGACCGCTCGGCTAACATGACCGGCAGTGTATAAGAATAATATATCAGAATTTAGTTCGTACCTCACAGGAAAGAGATCCGAACCCACGATCCCGGCTTCCGAGCGAGCGAAGACAGTACGAGTACATACCTTAGACCGCTCGGATACCGTGACCGGCTATCAACCTGTAGTGAATCCTGTATCACGGACTTGTCGATGAGGACCAGGAGTTAGGGACTATGAGCAGAACAGATAGCCAGACTACAGAATTAGTCTGATGCTTTGGGTTCCCAGCCGCCTGGCTGTCGGAAATTATTCGGTTTGTTATTCAATAGTCTGAATGCTCTCCTTTATCCTTACAGGGGCTTCCTGCTGGTCATACATCACCGAGAACAGTAACTTAACGTTCACGCCCGTGATCTGTGTGTGGGAGGTTTCCGCTTTCAGTTTCTTTCGTGACAGCGGCTTTGCAGAGTTCATTTCGTGTTTTTTTTTTTTTTACCACGCGTTTGCCGCTGTATTCCTTTGAAACAGAAAACAGTCGGCCCTCCCCAAGGGGCAATGCCATCATCAACCTCTGCTACGCGATATGTTCCCAGATGTGAATACTGAACAAGAAGTTACAGGAAGAATATTTGATGCCTCTTTTCCGACAAATCGTAAAATCTGTGAAGTGAGATAATTTAGGCACAGGTACAGAGTAAGGATAGTTCCGAAACTGCACGAATTGCACTTTCCATCTCATACGAGGTCTTCACAGCTATCTCCTTTGGCGTTAGAAGAGGCTGACTTTTGCATTTCTCGTGATAACTTTCAAAGCATCGTCGTTTTGTTAGTCGTAAGAACATCTATTGATTTATTCGCTCTTTCATATAGATTTCAGAACTATTCATTTTATTCTTTCCATAAATTTATTGCGCCATCTAAATCCACTCCCGTATACAAAGTTTGTTCTTGATATAGCTTTATGAACTCCTAATATTCCTGTTGTACTCATCTGTCGAACAAATTGAGCCTTCAATAGCTCAATGAACATGGGGGATCGTTGATGTATTTTCTCATAATATTTATATCTCTAGCCAGTGTTTTCATATTCTTACTTACGCATGGAGCTGAGCCCTTCTTGAGAAGCATCCAATCTCAAAAATTTTCCCAGCTTTTTATGGAAGCCGAAGGTTCATTACCGTGTTCAAAAAAGTCCTCCACTTGTCCCTAATCTGTGACAGATCGATCCAATCCATACCATCCCATTTTGTCTCTCTAAGATCCATTTTAATATTGCCCACCCACCTACGCCTTGGTCTTCCCAGTGGACTCTTTCCTTCTAGTTTTCCCACCAATATCCTGTATGCATTCCTCGTCTCCCCCGTTCGTGCTACATGCCCCTGCGACCTCATCCTCCTTGACTTGATCATTGTTTACATATTCTACCCAAATATATAGTGTTTCATAATTATATTACTTAAGACAAAAAATACAGACATGTGTTTGATATGGGAATATAGCTCATGACATGGGTGAACTGCGAGTTCGGGGAATGGATGAATGGATGTAAGGGGGGTAGGCCTTCTCGGCCCTTGCACCGCGACCTACAGCGGTCTATTGTGCTTGAGTTCGGGGAAAGTAGGAATGGTGATATTTGTTAGTTTTCCCAAACTTTAGCTTATGCTGAACAACATGATGGAATGTAAATGCAAGCAGACTCCCACTCAGGAAATAAGGAAAGCAGACATGTTCCAACACATTATTATAATTATTATATTATAATCATAATCATCATTATCATTATCATCATCCATTGTCAAAATCGTAATAGTATTTTAATATATGTAATGTATGTATTTGTCCTACTAGTTAGCACGCATTTTTTCGATTTGCTTAATGTTATTACCAATATCTGCAATTTACTGTTTCTCTAACTAGCCTTGTAGCTATTGACTTGGCTCATAAATAATAAATCTCGGGTTCGCGTTTCTCACAATCTCTCCCTGCATTTTCAAGTAATGTCCGGTGTGCCCTAAGGCTCTGTCCTGGGGCCTTTTGTTTTCAACGTATTCATACTTGATCTATGCAACTTTATTAACTATTATATACTACTAATTTTGCTGATGGTCTAAAAATTTTCCGCGTCTTTAACTCACCCTATGATCGCCTCTTACTCCAATCTGTCATTAATTCCGTGTGTGCACTGTTAATTCCATGAGACTTAATATTGCGGAAAATGGTGTTGTGTCATACACCAGGAAGGCAATTTTTCTATTACAAGTATCAGCTTTGTGATGCTAACATTACACGCGCAAGCAGTGTTAAGGACGTAGGTATTTTCTTTGATTCAAAGTTACATTTTCACAGCTATGTTGATTACGCATATTCTGAATGCATAAAGTTTTTAGGCCTCATTCGCTCCATAACCTACAGATTTTCCTCCCCGGAGTGTCTGAATGTACTATACTTTACTTTAGTCAGGTCCAAGTTGGAATATGCCTCAGTAGTTTGGAACTGAATCACTCCCGACTAATGCCAATATGCTTGAGAGCATTCAGCAGAAGTTTGCGTCCGTCTGCTTTTGCCCCTTTTTTTCTTTTTGCCTCACGTTCCACATAATTATACAGATGCCTTAGAGAAATTTAGTCTACAGTCTTTACACAAACGGAGACACCACCTTGATGCACTTTTTTTTTTATTCAGGTTCCTCGTGCGCTTAAATCTTGCGCTTCTCTTTTGGAAAACGTTAACTTTCGTGTTCCTCCCAACAACCTTAGGGACTTCGCATTGTTTGATGTTTGTCCCTCTAATAAACACTGCCCTTCTGCTCGGTGCGCCTGTGCTGCCAACGCGGTGGGTAAAGATCTCAACATATCTGCAATAGGAGCGGTTACTTTCAATCACATTTATACTCATCAACCTAAACTTCTTAATATTATTTGTTCACAATCCTAAAGTTCTGTCTTATGCATTTTTTGTTACCTCTCCTCATCTTCCTTTGTTTGTTTGTTTGTTTGTTTACTTTTCTTCAGTATTGTGTTCTTTTCTCCAGTGCTTGCCTGTAATTTGTCTTTGACTTTACATTGTGTTTCTCCATAATATAATTACTTGTATACACACTGTTCTGTGTCTGTAATTGGCCTTGTAGCTTTTGACTAGGCACATAAATAATAAAAAATTTAATTTATTTATATTTCTAAGATTTGAGGTTTTCACGGCGATGGCTATGAAGTATGCCTTCTTCTAGGATGTGACGCCGTGTAGGTCTTGTGTAAACCGACGTTTCGGAGGAAAAGCATCCGTCTTCAGGGTAGAAAAATCCGCGAGCGAGGAACAAACGTGAGCAGATGGCTGAAGACTGAGTTATATTTACTTGTTGCTCCAAGTGAGTTTGTAAAACACTAACGCAATTGACTCACATTCAGTAGAGCCTTATAAAGAAGCCCAACTGAGAATCGGCCATCCAGACTTTTCCAAGAATGCCTAGGAGAAAACAGGCCACGGCCGCTTCCTGCTACATCCTTAATCATATACGATATCGAGTTCAACTTTACATACCATGGCGGCTTGTACGTATAGCCGACGAAGTCATAATCAGCAGGTTTCTTTTCTTGACATAACAAGATCTTCGGACAAGTGAACTTAACAAAAGAATGCGCAATAAAATAATTGCATGTGCCATTCCTGATATTGCGAAAACAAATCCTGCATTCTCTTGTTTAGTTTAGCGAATTGGTTTCTCTCTCAATAGCGGAAGCAGTACAACACGCGCGGTGGAACATGTGGCTGGCATGCTATTCGCATTTAAAATTCGTAAGCAATTCTCTGGTCGTGCAGACAGCGGGTATTCCTTGATTGAGATGTTTGGGCGAGTTTCGTTGCAAGGTAAAACAGAGAGAAGGCAGAAAAAGAGAAGCAGACATAGCGGGCTACGAGAAATCATGCGGTTAAAACCTGCTGGGCCCAAAAAAAGGAATCCTGATGTGAGTTTTAGAAGCATGAAATTTTCGTCTCTAAGGATCAAAGCTTCAAGGGTAATTGATTTAAGGTTATGGATTCGAATCTTGGCAGAGGCATGCATCTTCCATGAATCACTTTCACCCTTTCTTTCTCTTTTACGTTTATAGTCCCGTATCCGAATAATGGTCTGACTGGAGCTTTGTTTCAAACACTGTCAGCAAATCAAAAGCCTATATAAAATTATTTGTGTAATTTCATGAGGCATTATATACTTAACATTCTGTACAACTATTACGTTCTTCCATTACGTGACAAAAATTGTAAATTTCTGTCTATGCAGGAAATGACTGAGAGAGTGACGTTGCTTTCACAATGTTTTATCTTCTACTTTACCCTTTTATAAATTAAAAGATTCAAAGCAAAAGTGTGTCAGCTCTTTCTAAATTAGTAGATTCTAAAGTGTTCTCATGATGGTGGATGACACACAGAATTACTGGGGTTTTGGACTTTTTCCATCGTCCTGAATTTTAGGTAATTGGATTCTAGAACAAATTTCTCCTCCTTTTCCATCCTAGTTCCATGCATGCGTGTGTTCTATCACAGTTTTTAGTTTATGGTTTCTTCCTATCGCCCACTTAACTAGCCTAGTCCTATATGTTGAAATAGCTGGGTAAATATGACAGAAGTTGTCCAGTGATTGCGATTAACTCTTTCTAAGGGGCCCAGCAGAGTACGTGTCTTCCTTTCCCACCTGAAGACGGATACAGATCCAGTTTCCTAAACGTCGTGTCCTCTGTTACCTAAAATTCTGGACGATGGAAAAACTCCAAAACCCCGGTAATTCTGTGTGTCTTTCTAAATTGTTTACTCTGGAATTTGTTGTAGATGCATTTATGTTACAAATTCACACGCGCTGAACTTAGAAACTAAATAATGAGGAGCTTCATAATTTGTACTCTTCTCCATGTATAATTAGAATGATCAAGTCAAGGAAGATCAGATAGGCAAGGCATGTAGCACGAATGTGGAGAAGAGGAGTGTATGTAGGATATTGGTAGGAATGCCAGAAGGAAAGAGATCACTAGGAAGATCAAGACGTAGGTAGGTGAACAGTATTAAAATTAATCTTAGAGAGATAGGATGGGGCTTTATGGTCAGGATTGATCTAGCTCAAGATAGGGAGTAGTAGGGGACTCTTGTAATACTGTAATGAACCAACGTCTTTAATAAAATTATGTGAAGTTCTTGAATATGTTCATTATTTGCGGCTTCTCAAGAAATATGCTCCAGATGTTAGTTCATGGCCTAAATTCAGGAAACATTTCTGCCGAATTTAAACACATCAGCTGGTGACCAAGAGCAAGCAGCTAGAACCTTTTTTCTTTTTTCCTTGGCACTACATCCCCAGTGGGCCTAGGCCTACCTCCATGAACTTTTCCGTTCACTTCGGTTTTCTAGATTTTACACATTCGGTAGGACTCCTTGGGCGGGTGATCAGCTCGTCGCAAGGCCTCTACCTGTACACAAGCACAGAAAAACGCACACACACACACACACACAAATTAACATCCATGCTCTGAGTGGGATCCGAACCCACGATCCCGGTTTCCGAACGAGCGAAGTACAGTACGAAGACAGTACATGCCTTGGACCGCTCGGCTACCGTGACCGGCAGCTAGAACCTTACATGCTTAAATTTAGACTCGTGTCTACCCTTAGCCTCATTTGTGTAGGCCTTCTTTTCGGGTAAATTCACCTTACGAGTATCCCTCCATATAGCAGGCAAATTTCTACTCCTGGGCAGATGTTAATTTGGTCCTCGTAACGTTCCATACTCATATGAATGCGACAGATTTAATGTTACACTCCTGTATGACTGCATCACGCAATACAAGATTTTACAGTTGTTTGCACATGTTTACAGTCCAGTCGCGTCTCTGAAATTAGCTACCAAGTCTTCCAAATGTTGTGGTTTACAGCCGTTCGGTTCAGATGTGCTCAGCAAGGAAGTTTCTTCACCTACCTCTGTAAATGGCCGCCTGCCTCCAAAGACAACTCTACCGGCCCGAGAACACTTTAAAATAACTTTTTCCCCCACTGGCTCTACAGCTCAAACTTGGGCCCTGGCCTCTGATTTTTCAGTTTCATGATCATTTTACAGACGGCAGGACTCCTTGGACGAGTGATCAGCCAGTCATAAGGCCTCTACCTAAACACAGGACAACACAAACACAGGAAAAACACATACACATACCAAACATCCATGCCTTGTGTGTGATTCGAACTCACGATCCCAGCTTCTGAGCGAGCCAAGACAGTACATGGCTTACCCCGCTCGGCTACTGTGACCGACCTTAAGACCTATGTGGAGATTAAATAAACGATAGCTCACTTGTAGAAGCTTCATAAATTGGGGGGGGGCGGCGGAATATAAGCCTGTTGCATCACCTGAGGAAATTCTCGGGATTCGTCAGACACTCTGAAGGACACCTCTGGGGATGAAAGACTACAAGTAGGATGCAACCTGTCTCCCAGCGCTAGTCGACTTCTCCCAGATGCGGTGCAAACTAAAGGAAAAGGAAAGCTACCATGGCAAATCAGCCGCACTATGGCCCTGGTGTTGGCTTAGCCTCTAACAGAAATTAATTAAATAATTTTCCTGGGGAGTAGAGCGCGGCCTGCGCGTAAGGTTGATAACCTTACCGCCATCTGTGAGCCGATTTTCTAGATAATGTGGGACCCTCAGCGTCTCACAACCCTATGGGCCTTCACGGCCTGTTACAGGGAAAGCTTTACTTTTACTTTTGCCATGGCAAATAATCAATTTCCATGAGCTCGCATACAAGAGAACCCGAAGAGAGCTCAGAGGGAAACTACGAATAAGCAAAAAGGAATCATAGCTAACAATTTGAAGAAAGAACGACTATCAGAGAGGATGAGAGAGAACAAGTCTCTCATCCTCTCTGTGTGGGGATGTACCGACTTGCCGATTTGAATTTGTGTGGCAGTTAGCAAAACTGCCGGAATGGAGTAGCATGAGGTGCAGTGGCAAGGAGTTAACTGCGTGTGCTAACTCTGACGCACGTGAAGAACATAGGCCTGTCTACCTCTGTCTGTTGTGTACGTAGAAATTGCTTTATGTCTGGATGATTAATCAAATTACTTCAGATCTAAATTTGTAGCGGAATGTTATCTGGTTCGCTGTGGTGAGCAAGTGAAATTAAATTTGCTCAGTCTACATCTTCACCGAAGGCAACAACTGCATACTCTTGGTTGATAGATCATCCAACATTTCGAATTTATAGTCTTCGAATAATGACTTATTTATTGCCTCATTTATGATTTCTGAAAAGTTTTTGTAGTTACATTTATAACATATTCTTCTGCAGTGGACAAAATTTTCATATTTGTACCTGCAATTAGTAATAAATTACAGATATCTAAACAGCATGTAGCATTATCAGGCTTTCCCATTAATATAACGTTGAGATAGTGCCGGCCACAACGGTCACGCTGTCTAAGACATGAACCGACTTCGCCCGCTCGAATTCTGACGTCGTGGGCTCGAATCACGTTCGAGGCATTGATGTCTCTGTACGTTTTATCTGTGTTTATGTTGCCCTATGTGCAGGTAGTGGCCTTGCGACGGGCTCATCCTCCATCCAAAAAGCCCTACCGACTGTGTATAGGATTATGAAACTGAAAAACGGCCAAGACCCAACAGAGGGCTGTAGAGACATAAAGAGATACTACTGAGGTCTCAGTACAGATAACTAAGATGGCTATACAGCCTTCGCGGCCTCAGCTATAAGCTTCTCACAGCAACAGCTCACAACGACTGAACCTCAGCAGTTCTCTAACTCACTAACTCACTGAATAAGTGCAACAAAGTCATAGTTACTTTACGACTGGCGGTTTACCGCCAATCAGTCTGTCTTGGCGCCAAGCCCCTTGAGACTCATGACGAGATTTTTTCAACTGAAATCTTTTTTTCAAGGGTACGTATCGCACATACAGCATGCTATTGAAAATTCTTCCTTATGCACTACATAAAATTCCTCTGTCAGTACAGGCTTTGNACCTTGTGGCACCTTGTAGAGCATGCCTATCTTACTTATCTTTTGCTACAACGGCAGCTTAGTCAGTTGAACAGTCGTAAGCTTGAACGCCGCCAAGTTTAAGCCCCTTATATTTACTGTGTCTGGTTTCGCCTTGTTCTGTGTTGCGAACATGTTCATTCTCCTGACTTCTGTTTGTTGTCTGCACAGCTTTCTTATACAATCGTATACGTATGGAAGGTTGAAAGTCGTGTGCAACAGCTAATTGGCCCTGCTTATAACATCTCGGCACGGACTGCCTAGAAAACACCGTTTCTCTGTTGGAGTGAAATGGCTATAAGGAGGAGGGATGGCGCAGTTGGCATAGTGACCGAGGAGTCGGAGTTCGAGTCCCGGTAGTGTCAAGAATTTTCTATTCTCCACGTTGTCCAGACCAGCTCTGGGGCACATCCAGCTTCCTGTACAAGGGTTATCGGGAATCCTTTCTCCAGGGGGTAAAGCGGCTAGGGCGTGAAGCTGACTACTCGCCTCAAACTAGTGCCAAGTTCAAGAAAATGGGAATTTATACATCCACCCCCCATACGCCTTCATGGCATAGTGCTTAATTGGTTAAGCACATGAACAATTTTAACTTTTTTACAGGACTATAAAAACAAGCAAACTCCGTGATTTTAGTCCTCAAGCGAACTAGACAGCCTCTATGGTCTAGTGGTCAACGTTTTTGGCTACAGATCCAGAGGTCCGGGTTCGATTCCCGGCGCTACCAGATTTTTTCTGAGAAGTAGTGTGTCTGGAACGGGGTCCACTCAGCTTCGTGATGGTAATTGAGGAGCTATTTCAAGGAAATAGCGGCTCAGGTTTAGAAAACCTAAATTAACGACCGTGGGGATTCGTTGCGCTGACCACGCGACACCCGACACCCTCTATCCGCAAACGTTGGCACTAAACTTCGCCGACAAGCGGCGTTCGCTCGGTCGGTTTACATGACTATAAATGTTTAAAAAATTAAAGTATGTTGTTTTCGAGTAAATGCAGCTTGTGCTACGTATGTCCCAGACGTACATGTTACTCCGATGTGTTACCGGCATCAAAGGGACGCCTTTGTTTCGGTACGGCCCGAGACATCCATCACCGAATGAGAAATACTGATGATGGATGGAAGGCAGTATTCCTTTCTTATGCCCTTTCTTTTTTCAAGGAAGTTACTTTCATCTCTTTTAAACTCTTGTCTCACTTAGGAATGCACGAAAGAAACGTCAATGTAGTGGTTAAAAACTGTAGGATCCCCAAGTCCGCTGGCACGGTTTAATTTCATTGAAATTTAAAGGGGGTAGCGATCTCAGCACATATTATATGAGATGGAGATTCGTTACGAGTTATATAAATACCCAGAAGGGTGGCTTAGGGTGCAACATGTCTGATTCTGAATCTGGTCACGCATTTCAGACGTTGCAATTTTCATCAGTCAGAAGCAAGCTAACATAAATGGGCCAGTTCCAAATTCCTCTCCAGTAAACACTACCAATGACCCTCACAATTGCTTCGATGGTACTTTTACTTTACACTCCATACACATTTTTCTTTCTTTTTATCTTTTTCTATTTACTTTTAATTCAAGCATTTCTTAATTTCTTTCACGTCTTGTCTTCAGCTGCTTTCTTTCTGAAACATTTTTTTTTCCTTTTTCTTTCACAGAGTTTCTTCTAGAAGGCCTTGTACAGTGTGCATTCAACAATTCGTCTACATATTCAAATACTTTATTTCAAAGTTCTGTGAAGACAACAAAAAGGAATATTATGCATTAGGACTGATAGTGAATGCCATAAATTAAAACCATAGGAATGCATTCCTGTAACTGTTCTTAATAATAATTTTAGTAGCATGACATACTGTATTTGGATGTCGAAAACTTTGCAGATTTTCCAGGCTGCTCTACGGGTACTTGGAAAATTTAACCCGCGCTTGCATGTGGAAACTCAAACGCTTGGTGGCCACAACTGAAGTCAGGCAGGTGGCTTTAATATAGATGGTTATCCATGTATAAATTAATGACTTGAACCTTTCCTAAACGTACAGGTGGCCACCTACAGATGTTCACAGCCGTCACTGCTACAATTCAATTTCGTGTAGCAACAAAAACAAACCATCGCGAAACCCTTTCAGTAAGACGTTACCGGACTTCGAACTTTTGTTATGGTGTGCTAATGCTTAAGGCGAGCCAGAATGTGTGAGGAAAGACATTGGAAACTTAAACTGGATCTGCTTAGTATTAATGTAGCCTGTTTCTTGCCTAATGTTGGAATCAGCTTCAATTTGTGGTCTCACTTTCCATAAATACGTAACCCCCCAATTTGTATTCGTAAGAATTATATTCTCCTAGTTATCCATCTGTTGTTATGCACATGAGTAATGAAGGTGGAACATGGAACATCATTACAATGCGACGCATAAAACTTTCTCTGAAGAATACCTAATTGACTAAGTCGGTTGTCTCAGTAGTAACAATTATAGCGTTAGTGATAATTCTTAATGTGAAGAGATGCGGTAGTACCCAAATTCAGGCTACTGTCTCACCGTTTGCCTGAAGAAACGGATAGATATCAGTAGAGTCCCTGTGAACCGTGCCTACTTTGATCCCGTGACTGTATGCAGGACTTCCCAAATATGATACAGGAATACTTGTTATTCAACGGCAGCGTTTGATAAAATGAGTTGCAGAAGGCGATTCTGAAAGTATGACAGGACGATTATTATAACCACTAGAACAATCTAGAACAAGTCGTTAAAAATATAGGTGACACAACCTCGGACACAACAGTGTCAAGATTTGTTAATAACTAAGGAGAATTGAGTATTCTGATGGGTTTATAGCTGAACACAGTGGCCGCGCGGTCTAAGGCATCAAAGGTTTTCGCTCTCTCAAACACTGGGATCGTGGATTCGAATCCCACTTGAGGCATGAATGTCTGAGTGCATTTATTCTGTGTTTGTGTTGCCCTGGTTGTGCAGGTAGCGGCCTTGCGAAGGGCTGATCCCCCCCCCCCTTCTAGGGAGTTCTACCAATTGTGTAAAAGATCAAGAAACTGAAAAGCGGTTAAGGTCCAAAAAAGGGCTGTAGGGTCATAGATAGGCGGGTTTATATTTAGAAAGTGAAGGTTCGTGTTCGATACTATATCACTAATCCGTCATTTGACAGTAAAAACTTCTCAAACCTCTCGTTAGCTTCAACGTAGAACATGCGTTTCTGGAAGAAAATACCGAGCCGTTCTGCGCAGCGCTTACAGGTTTCATGCACATACTAGAAGTTCCTGGTTCCAATTCCAGCTTCAGACAGGCTGCCACTAGAAGCTTATCATATTACTCTTCAGTTTCTGCAGCTAATGCGGCGATGCTACCACGACATTACACACGCCCGCTTTCTTCCATATCAACTTTCCATTCAAAATCGTTCAGTCATCCCCGCTCTAAGCTGTTAGAGCTCATAGAGTTGAACGCCTCGCGGCTGCGCAGATCTCTATGTATCCCTCGTTACCTGCGGCCTGAATGCCGGATACTGAAACACCTCGTGTCTCTCCTTTGTATCATCGGATAGACACTCGCGTGGATAAATTCTGACTTTTCGTTGTAAGTATGCATTACGTCATCGGTTGGTGGAGCTCTTATACGTTCTATTTAATTTCGTTACACAACGCATAGAAGGGGGCACTATGCTACAAGCCGGAAGGTCGCGGTTTCAAGTCCCGATGAGGTCATTGGATTTTTTTCAATTGACCTAATCCTTCCAGCCGCACTATGGCCCTGGGATCTACTCAGCCTCTAACAGAAATGAGTACCAGGAATTAATTAATAATTTTCCTGGGGAATAAAGCGCGGCCGTCGCGTAAGGCTGACAACCTTACCGCCATCTTTGAGCTGATTGTCTAGATAATGTGGGAACCTCAACGTCTCACAACCCTATGGGCCTTCACGGCCTGTTACAGGGATAGCTTTACTTTACTTTTTTTTTTCTTTTTTTACACAACGCTTAGCAGAATAGTTATGCGAACACTGAATTTCGGCCTAATGTAACCTGCTAAAAACATCACAAGGTACAAATGGAAGTGTAAAAAACAATACTGATTCTTTTAGTAAGCTGTAAAATCCTTACGAGGCAAGGAAAGCTTTCAAGCTAGGAAACTTAACGGATAATGGGTTGTAAACGAATCGATTTAAGAATGGTATCGGAGTGACACCACACGTAAAATCCACAATAGTACGGTGGAGTGAATGTACTGAAGACCCATGTGTGTCACAGACAATCTTGCTTAAAGACACTTCTTGATATGAATGAATTTGCCAGAGATGTAAGTTCTAAGCACGACTTTCACCGTTGCCGTCTTTCCTCCCATGCCATCAGCAGCAGCACCTGCCTTTATCAAATTGAAACCGTCTCCAGTAATGAAATAATCATTAGCCCGCCCCCCTCCGGGCCAGGAATGCGAGGGGCTGCATTCTAGTCGCCCTCTGCTCCACACATCAGCCGAGTATGCAGACACCAGCTTAATCCAGTCGGCATGTCAATATTTATCGGCGACGTATCCACTGCTAATGGTGATTCTGTACCTCTGGGATAGGCAGTCGTAGCTCAGAATCATATTAAGGGTGCAATAAACTAAAGGAATTTACATTCTGCCCCCATATTTTAATGAACCGATCACAATGGCCACGCGGTCTAATGCATAAACCGTCTTCGACAGCTCGAACACTGGGATCATGTGTTCGAATCCCACTCGAGGTATGGATGCCTGTGCGCGTTTATTCTGTGTTTGTGTTGTTCTGTGTGTAGGTAGCGGACTTCCGACGGCTGATCCTCCGTCCAAGGAGTCCTACCGTCTGTGTATAGATTAAGAGACTGAAAAAAACGGTCACGGTCCAGAAGGGCTGTAGAGCCATTGATAAATGTTTTAATGACAGTTTCTTCTCTCAGTTTTCCTTATGTTTAATAATTATAATTCAGTTGTATAGGTTACGTCTGCATATCATCGAATAAGGCAATAAACGTCAATTAAAAGTATGAAAGGATCTGGTAGGAAACGGTCATGGATGCTCTTGAAGCTGTTATTTTCGTATAAGAAATGAGGAAGACGATAAAATCTTCTCTCGAGGCAGCCAGCCTCCAGTCCGAGAATCGAACTTGGTACCCCTCGAACGGGACGCACGAATCCGAAACATTACGGAGCGTTGTTTTAAGTTAGAAACTGCGTTGCTAACATCATCCATAGATCCTATAAAGCGTCTTTATTTGAATCACAAGAATAAAGCAGCTACATATAGTAAAAATTCAGAATCGTTTTACACCAGCCGGGTTCTGGATCCCCGATGTCGAATTTTCTTTAAGCTGCACCGATGATACCTGAATGCTTCTCCTACATGAACCGTATGCAGTCCTAAAAAAGGGTAAAGCTAACCCTGTCACAGACCGTGCACCCCCACAGTGTTGTGAGACGTCGAGGCTCCAACATTTTCTGGAAATTCGACTCGCAGATGGCGGTGAGATTGTCAGCCTCACGCACCGGCCGAACATTTCTGTTAGAGGTTGAGTCGACCCCAGAGTCATAGTGGGGCTCGAAAGAATGGATCGCTATAAAAATTCAATGACCTCATTGGCAATCGAATCCGCGACCTTCCGGCTTGTAGCATAGTGCCTCAACCAAATACGCTAGTGTTTGCTCTATGTCTTCTCAGTTCCTCCAGTCATGATTTCATGGCCCTGAACATTTTAGGCAAATTGTGAAATTCTTCATTACTCTTACATAGTTTTGAGCTCCCTTGTACTAGTTTCACTCGAAATATTTTTCTCATAAGTTTAAGAAATAACTTCAGTTGCTGTATGTCCCTCAGAACCACACCTAAATTTACATTATAAACAGAATAATGTAAGAAAGATAATTCATGTCTGCCCCAACCTCCAACAAATATTTTGCAACAAAAATAGAACTTGCAACAGCCTTTGCAATCCAGGCGAGTTACGGAGTCTCTTTTTTGTTTTCGGAACTTCTGATTTGAAGGTTGTTGGAGAAAAATTTGAAAACCCCCTGGTCAGGATTTCGTGCTTTGTCTGGAATTGAATATCTGCCCTCCCGATTGCGTGACTTGGACGCTAGTCGTGAGCTACCGCGCACGATCTCACCATGGTAAGTCTATTTAAAATTAACTCCGAGAAGCAGATGTTACAGCAAGAAACTGAGTTGTAAAACTGTTCGTTTCATTATACGTGTATTTTTATGTGATGATATTCACTTCTTCCTTCCAATGGAAACAACAGACATTAATGGATATGCTTCAAATTTTTAGACAATTTTAGCGTGTTATAGTTTACATTTTTGATTGAAATCCCAAACTGTAATTTGATATTATGAACATACGTGATAAGATAAGGAGCCAGACTCGGTGCACCATTCAGTTTGAGAAAACCTGCCTTGTCGATTTTATGCTTCACTGTGATTAATTATTTGTTGTTAATTATATTCTTGGTTGTTACACCTAGCGGTTTTGGGAATTGTTGCTGATGTTCCGGAGGCAGCATGCACCTCCTAGACATAAACAACATAGTCCACAATCAAAAGATGTTAGAACTAAAGAACCGAATTAACAATTTTTTTTTTCCCTTGGCACTACAGCCCCAGTGGGCCTAGGCCTACCTACATGAACTTCTCCGTTCACTTCGGTTTACTAGATCTTACACATTCGGTAGGACTCCTTGGACGGGTGATCAGCTCGTCGCAAGGCCTCTACCTGTACACAAACACACACACAAACTAAACATCCATGCCCTGAGTGGAATTCGAACCCATGATCCCAGTTTCCAAGCGAACAAAGACAGTACATGCCTTAGACCGCTGGGCTACCGTGACCTGCAATTAATAAGATTATCTTAGATTATTTTACAGCTGAGAAAAATAAATATTGATGCAAAGTGGCATTGGAGAAATGCGATTACCAATTGTTCATGCATGACAAGCATCGAAGCAAGAAATGAAACTTCGTATATTTTGGGCAGCTTAGTTTTCCAAGCATCACGGAACAAAGTTACAGAGCATACAAATGCGCAGACTCATAAGCTCATAAGACACTAAACAGTTTTATGTGGTAACCGACCAGACAAGAGCACCATCAGTCGAAAGGACGGAAGGAACGGATTCACATTAACTAGGATCCCGATTAGAGAAACTCGGACATAAGCAGGAAACAAGGTAGGCAGCTTACGTGAATGGCCTGAGGTTTATGTTCCGGTTTGGGGCTGCGGGCTACATGTTGTTTACATTCTGCGTAGATTGGAGAATGTTAAACTGGAAATATACAAAACTTGGTATAATGACAAAAATCTTTGAGGACCGTACGAAGTAGCGTAGTTGGTTGAGGGGCTATGCTACAAGCCGGAAGGTCGCGGGTTCAAGTCCCGATGAGGTCATTGGACTTTTTCAATTGACCTTATCCTTCCAGCCGCACTGTGGCCCTGGGGTCGACTTAGCCTCTAACAGAAATGAGTACCAGGAATTATTTAAATAATCTTCCTGGGGAGTAAAGCGCGGCCGGCACGTAAGACTGACAACGTTACCGCCATCTTTGAATCGATTGTCTATTTAATATGGGACCCTCAACGTCTCACAACCCTATGGGCCTTCATGGCCTGTTACAGGGATAGCTTTACTTACTTACTTAATGAATAATTTAAATGAGAGAATGGAAAATCTATGTACCTATGGCTCTACATCCCTTGGTTGAATTTTGGCTGCTTTTACAGTTTCTTGATCCTGGACTGGAGATCAGTCCGTCGCATGGTCCGTACCTATACAGGCAACTCAAACAGAATAACTGCGGCCAGACATCCATGCCTTGAGTGGGATTCTAATCCACGATCCCAGCGTTCAAGTGGTAGAAGGCATTTCCTCCTTAGGCCGGGCGGCCACTATGATCAGCAGAATGAAAACTATGGATAGTGCTAAATATAGCTCATAGATAAAGAGGGAAAGGGCAGGAACATAAATAAAATATAATGTATATTTGTAAAGTGATAAATTATTAATATCAGTACCAAAAAATTGAATAATTAGGATTATCAGATATGACCAGCACTTAATAATAAATAAGCTAATGCTTATGTAATGCATGATTTTAGCCCGTCACAGTAGTCGAGCGGTCTAAGGCATATACTGTTTTCGCTCGCTCGGAAGCCGGGTTCATGGGTTCGAATCCCACACAAGGCATGGATGTCAAAACTGACTGCAGACACAAGTCTAGCATGTTCTACTAAAACCCATATAATAGTAAGTGGGATGCAGGAGCATACACTTGATAAGAAAACCTCACACTCCGTGACAGCCGAGAGTTTGGCAATAGCAAGTAATCGACTAAGAGTGGCTGGTAGGGATCAGGTTATCGCAACAGGAATTTTTAATCTCTTAGACCATCAACTTTAGAGAAAAACAAAATCATGTCTCTGGCAACATCAGCCTCAACCTCAACCTCTTTGCACTGGCTATACAAAAATTCGCAGGTTGAAGCGTAAATCTGTTTAGAATAACGACAACTGAATCAAAGCTATGGATATTAAACTCACCAATGAAAAAAAGAATAACATACGAAAATTTTAATACAGAAAAAGTTTTCTGAATAATTAAAATAATAATAGCAGTCTAAATAACGTATAAAACACGTTTTAATATGCGCTCCGTACCGATGTTCCGTGAACTTTGCTTATTTGCCGGTTCCTGGCTTTTATGAGCTGGCAGAGTTCACTGACTTGCCATCCAGTGCTTTCCATAGATGTAAGTAGGGTAACAGAGTTAGAAAGACGGTCAGTTTGAATGGGTCGATACAGTCTTACAAGGAGAGAACATGATGAAGTTGTACATAGAGAAGCAAATGGGCAGCGAGACAGAAGAATGGGAAAGAATACCGAATCAGCATATCGGATATATAAGGAGTTAAAGGAACTATAAATATACGTAAAAGAGTGCATCGTATGTTCGCCTACTCAGATATGCCAAGCTGAAGTACTGCAAAATATCATCCGAAATAAACAGAGCGGGGAGGAGGGAAGACAAGAATAGTCATAGGTTAGGAAAATATCGGATTGCACATATATTTGATTCATTCTCTAATTTATTTTTCCATTCGCGAAATACGATATGCACAGAGACAAACGGATACCAGGTACAGTCGACCTTGACAAGAATTCAGATACTGATGTTGAGTATTTTAGAGTTCCGAAAAGTAAACTTCAGGCATATAGTAGGATTTTAGGTTCTCAAAGTTGTGGTTACGAAGATATGACGCCCTGTAATCTGTTGGAAGTTAACAGACATTTCGGAGAAACATGTCTCCTCTATCTTCATGATCGAAGGATAAAAATAGGAAGAAACCAACATGAAAGCAAGCAAAGCTGCAATGAAATTATTATAGCATTTTTGCTTATAAATAATTTATTTAGGAAATAGTTACACGCACATGTAATGGAGTTCAAGCTGACCTCAGTGTCCGTGGCGCAGAATACTCCTTGTGTAGCTGATAATCGCTCATCTGGTCAAGATATATCTCTCCCCCAATTCAAACAATTCGAAGGCCCGTCGTCATGAACTACTGGACGTAGATCTACATGAATACAGCCCATATCTTTGAGATATATTTTAATATTACCCTCCCATTTATACCTAGATCTCGTGAATGTTCTCTTTACATCATCGGATCGCACACTGTGTTATTTTTCATATCCGCCATGAGTGTTAGATATTACTTTCATCTTATTCTCTTTGAGTTGGTAACCTTAATAAGGCTCCGTAAGGGGTACTAACTACCATGATCCTTATTACATAATTTTATTTGTTATCTTGTTTTGCTCTTTCTTATTCCATATATTTTTCTCAGAATCGTGTTCTCCGTTACAATCAACGTCATTATGTAACTCCATTATTGGAGAATGACCCTTTCCCGCCCAGTGGAGGGTCACGCAGATCATAATGATTCCGAAACCCGGTAAACCGCTACAGGAAGTCGGCTTACATACACTGATCAGCTTACTGCCAATAACGAGCAAATTCTTGGAAAAAGTCCAATATTAGAAGAAAACGATTCATCCAGGATCATTAATTTGGATTTCGGCAGCAACACACTGCCATCAAGCAAGTCAACAGAATTACAGGGATCATAAGAGGAGTCTGAAAAAAAAACATTACTGCTCTGTGGCTTTCCTAGACATCACACAAGTGTGTGATAAAGTATGGAACCCAGGTCTCTTGTTCAAAATCAGGAAACCTCTTCCGCATACATATTAGAGAATATCATTATCATATCTAACA
Source organism: Cryptotermes secundus (assembly GCF_002891405.2). NCBI lineage: Eukaryota > Metazoa > Arthropoda > Insecta > Blattodea > Kalotermitidae > Cryptotermes > Cryptotermes secundus. The sequence goes on along the minus strand of NW_019721765.1, from coordinate 1,026,348 downwards.
GAGAAACTCTTTCAAGAAAAATGAAGCAGGCGCAAAGCAAGGAACTGTCTTAGGCCCCGTCCTATATCTTGTCTACAAAAGCGACTTCCCGACATCAGACAACACAACAACTGTTACCTTCGCCGATGCTGCAGCAATCTTAGCCATACATGAAGATCCAGCGATAGCCTCAGTGGAACTCCTAACCACCAACAATAAGATCGACGATTGGTCGAAGAAATGGAGAAATAAAACAAACCAAAAGCAAATCCACGCTTATTACATTCACCCTACACAACCAAATCTGTCCGAGAGTGCAAATGGGCAAAGTTGCTTTACCCCTATAAAGCATCTTGATAGAAGGCTGACATGAGCAAAGCATGTCAAAACCAAAAGAAACCAGCTCAACCTCCTATACAAAGCAGTACTCAAACCCATCTGGACTTGCGGCATTCAGCTAAGGAGGACAGACTAAAACCCCCACATCGAAATTCTCCAGCGCTTCCAATTCAAGACTGTCCGATGTACAAGTATTCTGAATGCACCTTGGTTGATAACCAATGGTTCCATGAGGACCTACAAATGAACACGGTGCTTAGTGAAATAAAAAGTGTAATACCAAATACTTAACCAAATTAGAAAACCACACAAATGCACTAGCAGTGAACCTACTAGACAATGCGAAACTAAACTTGATTGAAAAGACAACTCCGTCTTAACTCTACCGGACAGACTTGAGTAAAGCAACCAATACAAGCAAGAAAATGTTAAGTAAGTGTACTTAGTTAACGCCTGTACTTACTGCACGCAGGTGTTTATTGGAGACACTGCAGATTATGTATAAGAAATGTGGATAAAAGGTTACAATCTACTTACGTTCGTCCTTAGGTTGAGACGCTGTGCCCCACACTCGAATAAAACAATTGCATATAATTACAGTTCCGTACACTTCAATACGTAGGCATGGAAATTAACAGATTTTTTTTTTCTAAACCGAACGGTATTGAGCACACCGTAATATTTAATACATATTTCAATTCAGTCACAAAGTATTGTTGATTCTTTGGTATCGTTCCGAATTATTTGGGCCCTGTCACTGTAGGCTACTACGTGCAGTATAAAATTGCCAAGTACCCCAAAAATTTCGACCTTAAATAACCTTAAAATATAATGTTTTCGGTTGGATTCTTTTCTTTGAAAAAGTCCCGGATCATGAATTCGTTGGCCAGCTTGGACACTAGCTCCCCGAGAGAATTATATTCCGTGGTGGCGGTTACTTACTCGTGGGATATTTAAATTCTATTTGCGCGATTAACTGTGCATTAGCAGATATGTTGTCATAAATAGTGTCTCACACTTTTCTGTCCCTTAATGCTAAATGCTGTACAAACTAACCACGTTACTGGGCCAGATCCGAAGGAAGATCGGCTGATCTAAGCAGTTCTCCTCGGTACAAATATTTTGTTTTTGGACATTATCCATCGTCTTGTCTTTATCTAAACACCGCCATGTTTATTTTTCAAAACACAGCGTTTCGGAGATTTGATTCGGTCTCCGTCTTCGGTTGTGATAGGGACATCGATTGCGCCCAACTGAGTAGGTTTTACCTGAAGACGGAGACAATCCAATCTCCGAAACGTTGTGTTTTGAAAAATAAACATGGCGGTTTTTGGATAAAAACAAGACGATGGATAATGTCCAAAAACAAAATATTTGTACTAATGTACCATCGTCACAAACTTTTAGATCTTATTTAATTTAATTTTTTTTTTAATTCACTTAGTGGGGGGTGGAGTCCAGTTGGGGCCACTCGGCACGGTGGTCACTGATTGGCCTATTGTAGCCTGCTCCGGGTGCTAATGATGATGGAGAATTGGTGGAATGAAGATTGGCAGGGGAACCGAAGTACTCGGAGAAAACCCGCCCCAGCGCCACTTTGTCCACCACAAATCCCACTTAACCAGACCCGAGATCGAATCCGGGCCGCCTCGGTGGGAAGCCAGCGACTAACCGCTTGAGCTATGGCGCGGCCTTAAGCAAAATAGACCACTGTAGGTCGCGGTGCAAAGGCAGAGGAAGCTTACCCCTCATACATTCACACCTCTGTTTCTTCATGCAAATTGGAGTCTTATCAACCTTCTGCAGCTTGAAGATCGTGTAAATAATATTTAAAGACTGAGTCCCTACCCCCGCCGAAAATCTGATCTCCATTACAGAAACAAATCGGATAATGCTGTTTAAGAAGAAAAATATGTTTTCAGTACAATGTGAACCCAACAAATAATTTGTACTAGAAAAATGTGTTTTTTTTTTTTGTTACATTAAACCAAACGACACGCGTTACAAACACCGCTATTTTAAGGGTTAAACTACATCGCCGGCCATCAATTCTGTTTCCCCTTTCCATTGTACTAGGCGCTACTGCAAACCCGACTGGTTATCTTGATGCATCTAACTCTTGTGTCCCTTTAGCGGAAACCTCTTTCTTTGTGGGTTTCCGCATCGAAACAGTAGCTCGCAAACTGCTCGAAAAAACTGGAGGCATTTCTTTCTCTGTCACTGACACACATTTTGGGTGAACCAAACTTGTGATTCTAAACAAGATATATCGTTCACGGCACAAAAAGTGCAAAATGGCGAATAAACAAATAAATTTGTGTAACTGCACAATGAGGAGCTTCATAACTTGAACTTTTCTCCAAGTATAATTAGAATGATCAAGTCAAGGAGGATGAGATGGACAGGGCATGTAGCACGAATGGGAGAGAGGAGGAATGCATATAGGATATTGGTGGGAAAGGCGGAAAGAAAGAGACCATTGAAAAAACCAAGACGTAAGTGGGTGGACAATATTAAAATGCATATTGGAGAGACAGTACGGGATGGTATGGATTGGATTGATCTAGTTCAGGATAGGGACCGGTGGATGGTTCTTGCGAACACGGTAATGAACCTTCGGGTTCTATAAAATGCTGGGAAGTTCTTGAGTAGCTGCACGATTGACAGCTTCTCAAGAAGGGTTCAGCTCCTTTATAATTAAATAAAATAAATAAACGTTATGTAGGCTCAAAATTTTTCCGGATTTTTGTTTCCAGAATCTTTTTCTTCAGCCTGCTTCCAGGAATTCATCAGACGAAGTTTGGTGGCCTTGCTGCTGAGCACATTTTCCGTTTGCATTTCTGTGAGAGTAAGCAAACATAGCAAGACCTAGCCGTGTTCACGTCCAGACATCAGATTGAGTTGTATCTTGTGTTTCGTTTTACTGGTGATTAATAATCTCTTCTAAAATATCAATTGATCTCAGCATTATTCCTGTACTGCTCATTAGTCTGTCCGGATGAGATATCATTTCATCTTGATTAATGACTCTAGAATACGATTTACTGAAGCAAAGCCTACAAAGGTTTATAAATAGGTTACAACTTTACTTGTAAGAAGTGGAGATGGAACAATGGCAGGACTACACATAGACGGTTGTTGTTGTTACGATGATGTATCTACTCCTGAAGTTTCATGGCGTCGAATTATATATGTTAGGATGACTGCAAATGATGGGAGAAGGCGGTTGCAATCCTCTAGAAGAAATATCTGGCAAATTCGAAATAAACAGACTGTTGATTCGTTATTCTGTACCCTATAACAAGACTGTCCACCTTCAAACCCTCGAGAGCCTGTGTTGTACCTTGGCTACCGCAGGCTACATGAAAGGAATACATATACTTTCAGTACAAGAACACAGGTACAGTGAACAGATCCATAGAACACAAGTACAAGAATACGAATTATGCACATAAGGACCTAGAAGTATTTCTTTAAATTGAATGTACTATACTAATGTACGAAAATAAGAAAAAATCAGCGAATTTTCTTTTGACGGGGAATCCACCGCTCTAAACTATATTCAACTAGAATAATTTGGATGAAATCTCTCCTTTACAAGAGTAGATGTATCTCCATTTATTTCAGCTGTATTAAGTCTTAAGGAGGAAAGAAATTCGTGTTATATTAAACATCAATATAGATATACCTCATGGCTGAGAAAATACTCATACATAAATAGATGCTCCCAATCATGAAACACATTTTTAAGTCAAAGTCCATTAAGTTTACTTAGCGTTATTTGGGTAAAAGTTCAAAAAAACTAAGCCATTTCATATGTTGTTATTTATTATATATCATATTAAATTAATTGAAAAATACAATGAATGTTAATAAGTACTCCCCACAAAGAATTTTCGGCATAATTCTCCGCCTTTTCTTTAAAAAGAGGAAAATGTTTAAGAGACATATTTTAGGGAATGGTACGATGTACTCAACGAGGAACACACAACCAATTGGCTTCCCGTATGGAGATCATGTGATGCCTATCGGACCATTCTGCTCTAGGGTGCACAGCATACAGAGTTAAAATGCTAGGATTAATTCTCAAGTACAGACATTGCCCAGAAGAAATGAGAATCGCATTACATTAATCAGATATACTTGTTAGAATGCCAGCTGAGAACTCGGTGAAAATTCTTGAGATCAAATGCAGTCCGGTCCGTTGCATATCTACCGACCTTCCGAAGGAATATTTCTCTCCCACTTTCAAAGCAGAAGAAAATGCGAAGTAAAGAACCAGTATGAATCAGGTAGCGAAATCATGCCGCTTTCTTACTTGGCTTATTCTTTGGCCCTGTAGAGAGGAATGAAATATTCCTCCGAAACATCTGTTGGTTTTCAACGAACTACACGGCATAATATCTCCAAAGGGGAATTATTCCTGATCACCACTGTGAGAACCAAAATACAACTTGGATGGTTGTGCTGATTAATGTGAAATGTTGCGAATTTCATTCTGACAGAAAATAGCACAAGATTCTGTGCGTGTGATTTGTGTTACATTATTGTTATGAAGCTGAAGCTTACACAGCAGGAAAATGAAATGTGCTAAACTCTCAGAGTGGAATTGTAAGATTTGAAGTTTTCACGGCGGTGACTATGAAGAAAGCAGTCTTCTTGGACATTGCGCTGTGTTTCGGAGTAACGTATCGCCCCCATCTTCAGAGTAGAAGAAAAGAATAAGAAAATCTGAGAACGAGGAACCAGCGTGAGCAGATGATAACAGACTAAGCTGGTTCCTCGCTCACAGATTTTCTTCCTTTTTCTTCTACCCTGAAGATGGAGGCGATACGTTCCTCCGAAACGTCGGTTAACACTATCTACACGGCGCAACATCCCAGAAGACTGGTTTCTTCATATCAGTGTGAAGTTTTACACCTGGCAATTTTTATGAACCGATTTTACCAGGAGTACAGGCATTGATTGTAATCTTTATTTTAATCAGCATGTTAATCGTATTTCTTCATATATTATAAAATTTATATATTTAATTTATACTACTGCCCACTTCGCTTGAATTATCGAGAGTTTTTCATGCTGTAACTTTCTGTGATCAGATGTAAATGTTGATACCCTTCTCATGCGCGGAAGTGTAATTATTACTGACTCTGATAAAGTTGAGGGCATTCAAAGAAAATTCGCATCCTTCTGCTACAGCAGATCTGTTCACTTTATTCAGACCATTATGTTAATTTTCCAGAATGTTGAATCTCAACACACGAGTATTACACACCCGACGTTAACGCTTACATGTCTTGTTTCAGAGAGACGTCTATATTGTTACTAAATTCTGTACTGTTACTCTAAAAATATGCGGAATTTATGTTCCTGCTTTAACATTCATAAAGCTTCTATGTTCAGTTGCTTTTCATCTGCTGTCGTTAAATTATACAGGGTGATTCACGAAGATTTACCCCCACTTAGGGAATGCATTCCTGAGGTAATTTGGAACAAACAATTTTAATATACTAATGGTATCCAACTCATAATTAAAGAGATACAGTAATTTGAAAACTGGCGAAAAATATTTTTTCTTCTAATTTCTGTCAAAACAAATTAGAAATATAATACAAACACTTTTTAAATCGTTAATGTTTTAGGAAAGAAGCATTCTAAAACCATTTTTTTTAATTTCTTAATTTTGCATTGTGCAAAATTTTTCATCGATTTTATGTTACAAAATTACATTATTTTCAGCATCCCATTCTGTAAACATACTAATCAATCTGTTTCCTTTAAACTGTAGTGCTTTAGAAGACGACTAGATTTACATAAGATTTTCAAAAATGTCTCCCTGCACGTCAACACAACGCGTCGCACGCGTATGAACCGCGCTCGTTGCATTTCGCAGTGCCACGTGTCTGTTCCTTATTGTCATCGCCGCGTCCAGAATACGTTCAAGCAACGCTTCATGTGTTTGTACCTTTACCTGGTACACAATGACCTTCATCCTGCCCCAAATGCAATAATCAAACGGCGTTAGATCTGGCGACCTGGGAGGCCAGGCGTTACGGCCTCCGCGACAAATCCACCGCTGTGGGAAATGCCGATCCAAGTGAGCTGCTACTGCGCGGAAGAAGTGAGAAGGCGCCCCATCATGCTGAAAGTACATCCGGCGTCTTGTTGCGAGAGGAACATCTTCAAGTAACTGTGGTAATTCTTCTTCTAAGAAGTGGAGGTAAATCTCACCAGTTAAGCGGCCAGGAAAAATGAACGGGCCGATTAGCTGATCATACAGAATACCACACTAGACATTGACACTGAATCGGTGTTGAAAATTCGATTCTATCGTGGCACGGGGATTATTGTCTGCCCAAACATGTAAGTTGTGACTGTTGTTGACCCCGTCCCGTGTAAACTGTGCCTCATTGCAGAACATTATCAAGTGGTACAACTGCCGATTTCCACCTAACCAGCTGCAGAACTGCAGACGAAGAGCACGGTCTCCTGGTTATAGGTGTTGTACTTGCTGTAAATGATAAGAATGCAGCCCGTTATCATGAAGAGTCCTCCACGCCATGGACTGAGAAACACCGAACCGCCGAGCTAGACGTCTTGTACTGGCATGCGGACTGCGCTCTACAGCATCGAGAATGTTTTCTTCTTCGCACAATTCATGTTGAGGATTTCGTTCGTATTGTATACGAACGCTGGGGAGAGAACCAGTTTGTCTTAATGTGTTGAATGTACTGCTAACGGATTTA
>NW_019721765.1:993636-1018910 GCF_002891405.2 Cryptotermes secundus | reverse complement strand
TGAATTGATTTAAATTAGGATGTTGAGCTGCCACATGAATAAATAAGAATTAATTGGGTTATTATTATTATTAACTTCTATGTGTGTATGTATGTGTACTGTCCTTTCTCATCACATAATGGAATAACCATTCGAAATGTACTTATTTTATTTTCTCGCCTGTTAAAGCTAACTTTTTTTTCTTTCTTGGAATTATTACTAATTTATTGATATTGTATAGACTGTTATATTTTTTATTTTGCTCTTTAATTTTTGTGTATTTCTATGTACTCGTGCTAACTTTGTAATTGACCACTGTGCTGTTAAGTTTGCACATAAATAAACACGAATTGAATTGAATTATTATTATCTTGCTTTTGAGCAGTCAAAATTGCATACTTTACCTACTAGGAGACATCGCCTTGATGCTCTCTTTCTTATTCAAGTTTATTTTGGCTCGAAATTCTGCCCTTCCCTTCTCTTCTGGAAATTGTTGGTCTCGAGTTCCTGCTCGTTATATCAGAGACTTTGCATTGTTTAGTGTCTGAGCCTCATGTAAAAACTGTCCCTCTGCTAGATGTGCAGCAGCTGCTAATGTTGTTTGCATGGACGTTGACGTATTCGGAGACAGGAAAGTTCTCCTCAATCGTTTTATAACATGGTATAATTGTTAGTATTATTGTTTGCATGTACAATAAACAACAATTAAACTGATTTATTATTATTATCCTCTCTGAAAATCTATACTTTTCATTCCTCAATTAAATATTTATACTTTTCATTTCTCAGTTCTCAATAACACTTATATTTATGTTAATTAAATTATTATTATTGATATTATTATGATTTGTTTGTTTGTTTACTTGTCTGCATTATTGATTTATGTCAATGAAATTATTATTATTGTTGTTGTTGTTTGTTTGTTTGTTTGTTTACTTGTCTGCATTATTGTGTTTTCCTCCAATGCTTGCCTGTAATTTGTCTTTGAATTTATGTAGTGTTTGTCCATAATGTAATTACTAGTATCTACCCTGTTCTCTGTCTGTAATTGGCCTTGCAGCTGTTGACTCGACACATAAATAATAAAGAATTGAATTGAATTATTATCATCTTTATCGTTATTTTATCTTCAAGTATCATATTTATTACTTAAATCTTTCTGTGCTGAATTTAACTTATAAAACCAATAGACAGCTTCAGTTCGTTTCTCGTCCTCTGTTCCGATGGAAATGAAGAACTATAGAAAAATTAATACAAGTATTCTGTTTTTGGACATCATCCATCGTCCTGTTCTTAATTAAACTCTGCCCCGTTTTTTTATTTAGAGTACAACATTTCAAAGACTGAATTATGCCTCCGTCCTCAGGTGAAACCTACTCAGTTGGGCTCAATCAATAAAGCTGGTCCATCTCTGTTAACTGAGTAGATTTCACCTGAAGACGAAGACGGAATCCAGTCTCCGAAACTCTGTGTTTTAAATAATAACAGTACGGCGGATAATGTCCAGAAGCATAATATTTGTATTAATGTACCATCGTCACAAATTTTACATCTTATTTACGAAAACATTAACTACCAACTAGGTGAATTTAAATTCGCTAATATATCCATAATTGTAAGTTTTGAGGTTTTCACGGCGATGACAATGAAGAACCCAGAAGACGACTTTCTTCATTATCCATTGTTCACAGAGAAAAGGCGAGATATCTGTTGGTAGCATGGAAGGGATTGAGGAATGCCATAATCCAATATTGCCCTCTCTCTATTGTTCCAGAAATAATTTGTGGTCATGTCGATTCCTAGAATTGTCACCTTTCACTGAAGGTAGGAGCTCTTATTTACATATAATTTTACAATGATTGTAGTGTCAATTGTTTGGTGGATAGTATTTGGACTAATTTTTGACTGTTTATACACGTTCAAATTTTTATAAAAATATTGTCGTTCATCATAATTTGATACCTTATAATTAAACTGTTATTTATCGCTCTGAACCTTGAAATATGAATTGTGTTTTAAGATTCACTTCTTACCGAATAGAGAACCAAACGAGGCGCTACCCAGTGTGATAATCATAAAAAAAACCGAGAACACGCTTTGAGGAAATTTCAGAGTTTCTCGAATATTAAAGTCATCACTATACTTATCATTATTGCTACTGCTGATTGTATTCTGATGTGCAGTTCCATTTTCTTAATTGCAGGCCTCGTCTCAATGTGATTGATTTTTATGAATGTACTTTATTACAAAAAAGAGAGTGAAACAGTGAGCGAGGCATTACCTTTGAACATTCAGATATTAAACTGAAACTGTCGACATTTTAAATCAAATCATACACGTTCACTTGTAACGGGGGGCACTGCAGACAAGAAAGTGGCTACAGCGAATTGTGTCTTCTGATTTAACAAAACCAAACGCATGAAATGAATGTAAGGATGATATCGGGCGGAATTGGAAGTGCATCCAACTCCTGAGCTATCAATTTATGCATTTATGCAGAAACAGTTCTGTGAGACATATTTTTTGTGTAAAATGAAAGTTCCCTTTACTGAAATATGCATGCATAGAATATGAATACTAACTTTGTGCGTACAGAGTAACCATTATTGCACATATCAGAAACCTCTAAGCATTAAAATAACATTTGATAGTTTTAGTTTAAAGACTGAAGTTTCGGATGTTTTATCTTATCTAAAAATATTAAAATAAATGTTTGAATTTTGTAAAGATGATTTGTGGTTACTCCGTATATCTCCTTTTCTCACCTGAAGATATATAGATATATATTACTTCCTAATGTGGAAACCAGTTAAATCTTAGAGTAACATATTTTCTCACCTGCAAATATATATTATTTTCTTATGTGGAAACCAATTAACTCTTATTGTAATACAGACATTCAGAATTACCTAATCAGTTAGTTGCTCGTGGACATGTAGGTGTAGTATTATTTGAAAACGTAAGTTGCAGAAAACACCGTATCATCATCATAACTTGTTACCTAGTACTAGGATCGAGCCATAGCTCAAGCAGTTAGTCGCTGGCTTCCCACCGCGGCGGCCCGGGTTCGATCCCGTGTTTGGTCAAGTGGGAATTGTGGACAAAGTGGCGCTGGGGCAGGTTTTCTCCGAGTACTTCGGTTTCCCCTGCCTATCTTCATTCCACCCATTGCTTCACAATCACCCTCACCTATCATCTGGGGCTGTTACGATAGGCCAGAAGTGGCCGCAGTACAAGGGACTTAGTCCCACCCCACTAGCAATAAAAAATAATACCTAGTACTAGTTCCCCATGAAGAGAACTGGAGAAGTTACCGGCTGGAAACACTAATGACTAGCATAAAGTGACATGATAGTAGAGATAATAAACATATTAAAATGCAGCCCGAACTATGGTGAGGCCCTGGTATACCTCACACCCAAGTTGTATGTTGTCGCGAGTTGCGGAATGAGAAGGCATGCAGAAAATATTAGGAGTGGTCGTTTCTGGAATGCTTGAGATCTTATCAAGTACTAAGAATATGTTTTTCATGAACATATCACAGCTATTAACTGGCTGATTCTTAAATAATTAAAACATGCTGTTTCAACTGCAGACGTTATAAAATTGTAAGATGCTCAAGACTGAGGATTCAATAACGATTTCTGGAGGAGGCGAAACACATGTACTTGGAAATATGATCTCTGCATTCATATTGTAAGACTGAAGAAAACTACGAATATTATTAGACATGATAGCCTATAACTTGACTGAGATTTACATATATTATTTCTCTAGCTTTTCCGTTGCACCACTTTGAATGTTAGTAGCAATTGATATTTAATTTTTAATTTCACATCTTGTTCAAAGGATTTACGTGACGTTAAGGTACAGGATTGATTAATCCAGCGGTAATTCCCAGCTCCTGTGCTGTGTTACATAGACGAAAGCTCTGATGCTTCTGAGGTTCTGTGGTGAGTTGCTGGTCAGCGAGATGGATGGATTGACGTTGCGTTGTTTTGGATTCCCCCGCTGCGTCGGCCCCAGGGTGTAGGCTTCAAGAAGTTCCTGCTGTTTGATTTGTGGCTTTCTGCAATGTTGCCTACCTGATTTATTTTATTCACGTGCTTGCATGTATGAAGCCGCTCACAAACATCCAGACTTTTCATTATAATTGTGTTTTATTTCCTTTCTTTTTTGTCTTACTTGAAATTAAAGTGACTAGTGTGGCAAGTTGAGGGCCATACGTGTATCTTTAACCAAATAATGATGAAGTCTTGGACCCTAACTCGTGTTGCCATGTCATAGATTTTAAAGAAACGGGATAAGAGTAAATTCCTGCAATCAGATCTACTGATGCGTGACTGTATTGCTCACACGTCAACGGCCACAGTAATTTTCACAGATTTTCGACTTGACTCTCATCCAGGTCACTTGGGGTCGAAGACTCTGATGACGTACTGAGAATGTTGCTTTTTATGTGTTACTTTATCACTATTCTGATTCACTCCTCTTCCACTATTTCGAGTTTAGAGGATTTTGTTTCATTTAGTCTCTTGAATATTCGGTTTAACTCCTTAAAGGTGGAAGATCGGCACGCCATTCAACATAGAATAATACCGAGAAACGCGGATACAAATCCAGACCTGCAATTGAACCCGCGGTTTCAGCCTCAGAACTGTCTGCCACCCAACTGCCACAGGGTGGATTACTTACTTTCCTTCCAGCAATTTCGCAACAAATATTTCCCTTGCAGACTATCCTTAAAATGTGCCCACTGAATTTCCAAGAGGATTTCTTGGACTCAACAGCAAAAGGAAATGAGGTCCATTTTGGCGGGCCGAAGAATGATTTCCATTAGGTACTTGTTTTGGAGCATATTGCTGTTGAGTGCGCAGGCCTCTAAGAAACAAAAACAAACTCCGTGGTTCTAGTCCGCAAGCGAACTATACCGGCAGAGCGACCGCCGCTTGTCGGCGAAGTTAGTGTCAACTTTAGCCTGCTGCGCAGGCCTCTAAGAATGGGCAAATTGTTTACTGCACAAAAAGTCTTCTTCTTACTATATATAGCTTCCAGGGTTTAAAACATATATATAAACGATTTGTCAACAGCTGCTCTTTCATTATCTCCAAAATTCAACAAGCGTCAGTCGGTTAAACACAGGAAGAGAACAAGTGGCTTTGATAATGGTTATTGATGAAAATGTAAAGATATTTGTCGTAAGAATTTAGGGTTACTTTACCGATTGAACCTAATTTCTATGGAATTTGCAGTTTGGTAGAACGCTGAAGGTATTCTGTATCTGAAATATCCTTGAGATTGCGTCATCATGACATAGTGACGCATCTTATTACGTCATCAATTGAAAGTGAGTTCTGTTTCCAACACATGATGCGAAACAAAATCACCGTATCGAACCTCTCATTGAACACACGGCGATTCCCTTGTATAAGATAGCCAGCTCAAGGTACGAGGTAGCCTCAGATTTATTTTATGCAAACAGGAATACAGGAATTCACAACGCTTCATGCACAAATGTGGATATTACTTCCGGTCGATGGTGGTGAGAATCGGACTTAAGATCTGGGTTGTTCTGAGTAGGTTCACGGATCACAGAGCCATCAGTTCTCTTGTAAGCAGCGATGTCCAGGAATGGAAAGTGGTCGTTCCCTTCCGTCTCCATGGTGAACTGAATGTTCTGGTTGACACCGTGTAAGCGGTCTCGATATTCTTCAACGTACATAGCCCGTGGAAGACCTAGGATTGGATGGCAAGACGATGTTGAGAACGACCTGAAGAAGATGAAGGTGAAAGGATGGATAGAGAAGATGAGGAATAGAGAACAGTGGATACTGTTTGTAGAGGAGGCCAAGGCTCAACCAGGGCTGTAGCGCCGAGTGGTACGTGGCTATACAGGCAGTGGGTCCAGATGACGCAAGTATGATCCACGTGGTGGAATCAGTATATAAGCCACATCCTCAAAAGTCCTTTACGAAAAAGACGGCATTAACAGAAGACACTAACAAAACCTCAGCCACGACATGAGTCTGCTTATACAACTGGCCACTTGAGCTCAAGTAGGACTAGGTCAGGACATTGTGGAATAGCCTCGCGACTTAGGATCTACATGACCTCAGTAATGAGTACCCTGGTGAATAATGGCACAACATCAAAGCTGACTGTTAATGTTCTGGGGTCCGGCCCGGCCAGAGCCCAACGTGCCAACAAAGCCTGTGTCGTTCTTCGCGCGATGCAGAGGGTTTCCAGAGAGAGACCGTATGTCTGAATAAACTCTATTTAGGGGCCCAGTGGTGCTAACAGTGCGTCTCAAAGAACCCCTTCGGGAACCCTGCAGTTTCAGAGCCTTCGAAATATATAGTTGAGATGTGGGAATTCCTTCTCCTCAGAAGAATGAGAATCTTCAGGTTCATAGACTCAGTAAGGTCCTTCTTCTGCTCTGTGTAAATTTGCTGTTTGCTACCTGCTTTATGCCGATTTTTGGTTGGCTCATTTCTCGTCCCTGAAGATGAAAACAATAGTACATCTGAAAAATCTTTTGGTTTCAACTGACTGCAGTGTGTTGTATTCTAGAAGACAGGACTCTAGTGTCAGACTGCATGGCGTCGCATTCCAAAAGCCCTTAATCTTCATGGTCATCTGTATGATAACCTCAAGTCTCACATAGACCAGAACTGTCTTCTACGCTTGGATGGACTATCAGAACTATATAAATAAGTGAAAGATTCCTTAGTGAGAAGGTTTCCAGACTCGCCTAATGAATATACGTGGATTATAAGATATTTATAATAATTGGTGACTTTTACGATATTTAACAAGTTTAAATTTGAATATAATTTGATCTAACTATCTTTAGTTAATATCTGATGAATGTTGTTATACAGGACTTCAAACTATCCGACGTGTACGCCCTTCAACTCGGTCAAATAATGAAGACGCCAATGTCAAACATGAACTTCAGATTAAAGTGAAACTCTAGAGGTTTGTGACAGTGGTCTATTGTCATTGTAAAATTATTGTCCTCAACATTTTTCATTGTCATAAGCATATTTAAATGACACAACCTTCAGAAAGCTGGATCTCCTTCCGATCTTACTCAGTTGGGCCCATTAGACAGAGCTAGCCTTGTTTCCTTTTATTCTTTTTCTTTAGATTTTGTGTGTTGGAGGGAGAGACGCAAGCGGGAACCATAAAAACAGAGACATCTGTTGACATAAAGTGATCTATAGCATTCCAGTCCAACATGTTCAAATGAGTAGAATCTTATCTACTCTCACAACTGATGATGGAAGCAGATCTGGCTTTCGTAACTTCACATTGTTACAGTGTAATTAGAATTACGGACAATTTCCAGTATAACAACTTTATAATTAAATAATACTACGTACTCGTATTATAGGTCAGGTGTGAAAAGTCTGGAATATTTGGGGTTGAATGCAACCCTCAGATGTTAATGTTTGGGCCAAGAAGGAGCATGTTAGAAGGAACTCGTACAGATGTTTGGATTCCATTAATTTGAAAGTAACACGTAGGGTGTATATGATAGTTTCCATTTGTACTATTGAAGGCGGCACATCTGGATATAACATTATTACACTATTCCTCGTGCCTGAGCAAGATTCCATGTGTCGATATAAAGTTCTACATATTGTCACGTGTCCGGGGTTCCGTGACATGTAATTAATGGATTGCGGATTTGGGGAAGCGGTTTATTGGAGAATTACGCCAGGCGGAACTACAGACAATTATGACACACGATAATTATAACACTTCGTAACTACGAACAATGATCAAATTCTAATGTTCCTGTAACTACGCCACACAGAGACTTCTGTCGGTTCCCCACTTGCCTATGTTTTGATCTTGTCTCTCTTCTGGTATTCTCCGCTCCTGTCTTATCTGATCTCATCACTTCTTTGATCTGTTCACCAATGCCTCTCTTTCATAACTGCTTGTCGTACCGACTAGAGGACATCATCACTAAGGATTCCTATATCGCGTTTTCCGTTGCAACGGTTTCCAGCATATTTGTTGCCCCGAGAACTGAAAAAGTTCGGTAGCCGTTGCCTAGCAAAATGCTACGCGAATCTCCGCTCAGCAGGTGGGGATCAGGCTTTCAGGCGTCGCGTCACAAAACTCTTATTCTCGACGTTACTTGGCTGTGCGTGATCAGATTCATGCTTCGTCAGCTTTACCCTGGAGAAAGAATTTTGATACCCATTTCATAGAAAGATAACCTTGAGTTGCTGACGATGAGGAAAATCCATCTGGTTGTCGAAAGCTTAGCTAATCATTTCAGTGACTACTGTGGTCGCGGTGCAAGAGCCAAGAAGGCCCACCCCTTATACATTCATGTACTGTATATGCAATAAAACATACGAACTGGAACCTTAAATAATCATCATGTTGAAACCTTCCTTCTTAATGGTGATTATATCCATAATTAGGCCTACAACGTTTATGTACTCAGAAAAAATCTTATAATCTTCTGATACATAACTTCCAGTCATGTATGCAGGCCTAGTTGTCGAATAATGAGGTGACTATTTGGTTCTGCAATAAATAATAAGTTTTATAAGCATAGTTCAGTCCAGACTTTTGTGGTTACGTTAAGTTTAACTAGAACTCTTTGTATTAACTTCTGTTGTTGTTAGTGAAATTACAGACTTTTTGTGATTTCGTCCTCCATTAGAGTTTCATGCAACTTTTCGCCTGAATCGTGTGAAACATTAAAACTGAAATTGCTTCAGACCGTGTGCCTCTCTGTTCTGTAGTCATTCACATCAATATGATATATATTTTATATTACCTATTTTCACGACAATTTTATGAACAGTATGTCGCGTAAGTATTTAACTTTGGTGCTTTTCAGTGCTCCAATTTACGAACAGTATCTATATGGTGAGCCGATCACAGTGGGCGCGCTGTCTAAGGCATGAACCATCTTCGACCACTCGCACACTGGAATCGTGGGTTCGAATCCCACTCAAGGCATGAATGTCTCTTTGTGTTTATTCTGTTTGTGTTGTCCTCTGTTTATATAGAGGCCTTGCGACGGCCTGATCACTCGTTCAACGAGTCCTACCGCCTGTAAAATCGTCTTGAAACTGAAAAATCGGAGGCCAGAGCCCAAGGAGGCTGTAAAGCCAGTGAACAAACTTCAACGGCGGGTGCAGTTAGCACGTACATCAAGTCCCTTCACTTCAGGCTAACATCCACAGGCACATATATATATATGCCTGCAGGAAAGAGAGGGAGAAAGCGGAAGAGAGGACGAACTGAAAGGAAACAAACTTTATTGTCAAGAGCTGCTCTTTACAGTCATTTTTAATATTATATTATTGTCTCGTGCATTTTGGGAGGAATATCTGGATTGGTGGATATACTGCAACCGCTTTGTTGAGATCAGACGATATTCAGCCTCTTTGAAATAGGTTCTGAATTCGCTTGTTTCTGTAACAATTTTAGAATTATCGTAAGTTCTACTCATCTTGAAACCTCAACTATATATAATGCATGCAATATAATTGTATATTATGTTAGACTGTCGAATGTTTTAAATTCATTATGGCTACAAGTTGTTGCAAAATAATTTGTGTGCTGTGGCGAATAGTAAAATTTGCAAATTGTAATAGGGGACAAAGACAACATTTCTGAAATATATGCAGGGTTCAGGGTTACTAGCAGTTACGAAATAACATTTACAGTTCAATGCAATATGAAAAGCAACAGATTCATTCATTAAACAAATGCTTAAAAACGTATGAATAAGATCTAAGATTGTCATGCAATATGGAAATGCTAATCTTCTTTCTTTTTCACTTTATTCTTCAGCAGTTCCTATATTATACTTTAGACTGTGCTCAGAGCGTAGAAGTTGCCATGATGAATGGTCTCGGAGAGAGAGCGTATGACAGTAGCTTCCGGTTACGCTTGCAGCAAAAATTTTCTCGAGATATGACCTTGAAGAGGAGCTAAATGCACCCAAGTTGTATTTGACCCAATAATAAAAAATGTTGTATTCGGTTGGTATTTGGTCGCTCTAGTGTGAAAAGGAGGTCTACGACATTTTTCCGTACGACCGATGTCGCTGTGTGTGTTCCTAGCCTTAAGTATGGAATAACATTGAGACGAAATTCATAATGTGTAGCTAATTTACATGTAAGTGATACCCGTAATTATTATATTCCTGCCTAGTTGGTCACTTAAAGAACGCGACTAGGAACAACGCAGTCCCATAGCTGGGATAGCAGGAGAATGGGAAGAAACTATGGATATAGTTTTTGCGGTGTTTCTTTTCTTGGCACTACAGCCCCAGTGGGCCTATGCCTACCTCCATGAACTTCTCCGTTCACTTCGGTTTTTCTAGATCTTACACATTCGGTAGGACTCCTTGGGTGGGTAATCAGCTCGTCGTAAGGCCTATACCTATACATAAAAACGCAAACACACAAACTAAATATCCATTCCCTGAGCGGGATTCGAACCCACGATCCTGGTTTCCAAGCGAGCGAAGACAGTACATGCCTTAGACCGCTCGGCTACCGTGACCGCGTTTTTGCAGCGTGGTTTACCTTTAATAACACGACATTATATCTAGACTGTATCTAGAGTGTATCTAGGAAAAGGTATCTTCAGCTGTGCCCAAAGTGATTCAGTGACGACGAAAAATCCTCAGAAACTGAGCCAGAACTGGTTAACCGCGTTCTACTGAAGAAGTCAAAAAAGACTTGATCTGAACTTATTTGAGTTTCTAGCTTGGAGAGTTGCTATTAAGAAAGGAATGAATATTCGTTTCGCAGAAATACAAATGAAAATGGAAAAATTTGGTTATAAGCATTCAAGAAATTTCATCTTGAACTTCACACGCAAAGGCATGAAGTACTTTCCTTTGGAAGAACAAGAATAAAACTTAATATTCATTTCTTAACTGGCTGGAGAAATAATGTCTGAACATGACATGTTTGGTGACCCCACATGAGTACATGACGTTCATGAATGCTGGCATCAACTGAACAAGAGCCTACAAATTACTGCGGACATAAAGAGAATAAGGCTAATATCAAACCTCTTGGTCATTCCATACATGTCAGAGGCCCTGAAACTCTTCAGCATGTTTAGCTAATATCATCATTAGTAAAAGTAAAGTAAACGTATCCCTGTAACAGGCCATGGAGGCCCATAGGGTTGTGAGATATTGAGGCCCCCACATCTTCTAAACAATATGTTCCTGGGAGGTAACAATATGTTACCTCCCAGGAAGACTTCTGGCTTTTAGAGGCTGAGTCGAATCCAGGGTCATAGTGCGGCTGGAATGATTAGGTAAATTGAAAAATCCACTTCGACAGGACTCGAACCCGCGATCTTCCAGGGTGTAATATAGTGCCTTAACCAACTACGCTACCTTGTATCCCAATATCATTATTATAAGCACAAATTTCGCTATATCCAGCCACTACACAAATTAGTTTTTAGATCAATAAAAGTTCTCTAACACGGCACAGTAGGTGGACCGCGCAGAATGCAGTCAAAGGGATGTTAAGGCTCCGCTGAAAACTGAGTAAGAGGATTACAGCTTGTGCGCATGCTATATAAAATCCTAACGCAGTCCCTTAATTTGCTAATGCACGTTGGGACTTTCTGTGCCACGTGTACCACAGAGAGCACATTAAGCAGTTGGCTCGGCCATTCTCAATTGCGTGGATAGAGCTGGAACTTTATCAGCTGTTAGGCACTCATCCCGCGGTGGACACGAAGGAAACGGTTAATTTTATGATCATCTGATTCCGCATGTGACGGTGAGTCCTATGAGAGTACTTTACCAATGATGACGGGTACTGGACGGAGGAGGGGTGGAGAATATTGACTCATACTGTAAGGGGTATAATCGTCCAGATCAAAGACTGAGGTCTGCAGTTAGTGCACCCATTTTCGTTTAGTGTGGGGTGGAGTTCGGCTGGGTCCACTCGGCAGGTCGGCCACTGATTGGCCTATTGTACCTGCCCCGGTTGATTATGATGATGGATAATTTAGTGGAATGAAGATTGGCAAGGGAAACCGAAGTACTAGGAGAAAACATGCCCCAGCGCCAATTTGTCCAACACAAATCCCACTTGACCAAACCGGGCTCGAACCCGTGCCACCGCGGTGGGAAGCCAGCGACTAACCGCTTGAGCTATGGTGCGGCCCTACTGTACACATAGTAAAAGTGGCGTTATGAAGAATGCGCTCCATAAACCGGAGCCGAGAGCTGTTAGCTGTGATAAACCACGTGACAATAAGCTAGCAGAACTAGTCACATTACTCGACAAGCTTTCAAAACGCACAAATTCTTTCCATTTGAATTAGGCTTGGCTATGCTTTCACTTGCCCTCTGTAATTTTTCGTGTGAGACTTTTCTTGATTCCAGCAAGAATTCATCATATCCCATGGTCTCGTTTCGCAGAAATATAGGATTAAAAAAAAATGGTCATATTAAACGACATGTGTCATACATGGGGAGACATAATGAACTTAATATCAGCTTCTTTCCCAATCCTTCTGAATTCATCGTACATAACCGTCGTGAATTCCATTGGACGCGAAATAATTTCCTGTACGACATCGCTGAACCAGATTTCCCGTTAGAACTTAATAATAATCCGAAGGTTGACCATAACTTCTGTGTTTTTCACATCTCAGCTAAATAATCTTAGAGAGAATTGATGAAAGCATGAAAATGCCCTTCTTTAGTGGCTGCAGATTTGGCAGCTCCTCAAGAAGGTTTCAGCTCCATAAGTAACTAAGTAAAGTAGGTAAGTATGAAGGCCGCGCCATAGCTCAAGCGGTTAGTCGCTGGCTTCCCATCGTGGCGGTCCGGGTTCGATCCCTGGTCTGGTCAAGTGGGATTTGTGGTAGACAAAGTGGCGCTGGGGAAGGTTTTCTCCGAGTACTTCGGTTTCCCCTGCCAATCTTCATTCCGCAACTGCTCCACAATCACCCTCTCCTATCATCTGGGGCTAGTACAATAGGCCAGAAGTGGCCGCAGTACAAAGGATTTAGTCCCACCCCACTAGCAATAAAAAAAGAAGTATTAAAATGCTCTCTTTGTAACTAAATGGCTACAGAGATCACATATGAAAAAGGGAACGATAAAGGAAGTCTGAAGAGTAAAACTGCGGGATTTCCCTTGAAGCTTGCCTGCAGTCATCAAGAATTTGACTTAAGTACGTACGTTTGAATGAAGATTGGCAAGGTAAACCGAAGTACTCGGAGAAATCCTGCCCCAGCGCCACTTTGTCCACCACAAATCCCACTTGACCAGACCCGGGATCGAACCCGGGCCGCCGCGGTGGGAAGCCAACGACTAACCGCTTCAGCTGTGGCGCGGCCTCCATAGATGGTTAGTTGTAAGGGTAGGGAATGCTAGCTAGTTAATCAAGTAATTGGCCGGCACTCTAATTATAACAAGATCGTATTTAATTGCTTTGTCCCTGAAATTGTGCATTACCCAGGCATGGGATAAAATTAGTTATGCAGTTTTATCAATATTTATGATCACATTTCTTACAATTAGCGCTAAGTGCCATGCTAAATTATTACTTTCTTTCCGGAAGAGTTAAATTTTCTTCCTTTCTAACACATGAAATATCTTACGTGTAATCTGGTTACACTGTCTCTGGAACTAGTAATTTGGACACCCCTTTAATATCCTTTGTTATGTCCGAAGTGAAGTATAGGCGTCTTTAGTGAAACGTTGTAAATGCATCTGTTACTTATACTTGCCATGATTTATTGCTGAGTGCGATAAAATATGGTGGACACAATCCAGTTCGTAAGTTGTGTATGTGTATGCTTGCTTACGTGCGTGCGTGCGCCCTTGCTTCTATAAGGGGAATGCAGAACTTCCAACTCCTACTTGTTTCTAAATGACTGTAGTGTTAATCGTTGCCCATCTACCTGTCACGCTGTTGTAAGCGCTGCCAAATATTCAATCGTGATTGTTACTCATTCATCCATATAAACTATATGACGCTTGATGTTCCTGATCAGCTGACGATTGCAGAACTCCGCTATGCATATCGTCGATCCAGTGTATCTTTGAGGTCTTATCAGGCAAGAGGAATTTTGTATTTCTGTTTCATTTTGTGGCCCGTGTGTTATCTGCAGGCCTTTTGATAGGCCTACCACGACCGAGAAGTCTACAAGTGGCCAAGGATTCATAATTTCAGAATTAATTTCCAGCCAGAATCGGCAAAACAAAGTCTAATGCACAAGAAGAAGAAGAAGAAGAAGAAGAAGAAGGGGAGGAGAAGGAGAAGAAGGAGGGATAAGAAGAATAAGAAATTTAAGAATACTCGTATTGCGTAGCTAGTGAAAATTCGACGGGAAAATTCTTACTTCTTCTAAAAAATATTTATTTTTATTACAGTTATTGCCTTTTTAGACATTATCCATTGTCTCCTTGTGCTTTAAAACAATGTTTTTGATGCTGGACTCTGCCTCCGTCTTCAGATTAAAAGGTTACTGTGTTGGGTCCAATGGACAGAGCTAGTCCCTATCTCCAGACACCTGAACCAACACAACACAGGATGTATAAACCAGACACAATATAACTGAGCAGACATTTCTATCTCAGGACGGAGGCAGAGTTCAATCTCAGAAACGCTGTTTTAAGTAAAAAGAACAGGACGATAAATAATGTCCAAAAAGTCAATAATTGTGTTTATATATAATTTTCACAAAATTTTAAATCTCATATATATATATATATTTTTTATGGATATTCAGTAGAGCTCAGTTCTACCATCAAGCATGCGCAAAAGTGGGGTCGCAATAAGGCAAGTACACACAGTATGGGTGTGTCTTTGTGGTGATGGCACGGGTTTAGTATCGTTATTTTCAACGTTTGCACCTGAGAACATCCTGGGGGGGGGGAAGAAAATACTGTATTATACTCGTATGTAGACCATACTAATTGTCTACCATACTCTGTTTCAACAATTTTAGGTCAAAATACTTTCTTAAGCACTTTGCTCTCGAAGCATGTGCTCCCCTCACACTGGGATCAAATTTAAAAGGTTCAGCACAGAACAGTAAAATTACCTGCACGCCGAATATAAAATAAAAGTCTCATCGGCTTTTAAATTTTAATACCAAGGATGGCGTATATACTATGAATGTTTTTTTGAGGGTTTATAAATTATACTGGAACTTGTCCAGCAAAGCAGTGTCTCGTAACAATTGTACCGTAACTCGTCTAACCGGTTCAATTAAATGAACTTACGTTGCCGAGATGAAAGACAAAAGAATGTCCATGTTGTTTCTTCAATTACACAACAATTCAGAATCGATTCTTTAAATCAATAGATGCGAAATCAGTGTGAAATGCATATGGAACGGAGGTGTCTGGGTTCATAACTTTATTGGCCATAAGTATGAAAATACACTCCAGATACACAAATGTTAAACCTGACGTCTGGGAAAAGTTTAAATATGTCGACACATAAAAACCACTCTCAGTGGAATATTATTGAATATAATGAGAAATTTGCCTAAAAATTCTGACAAGTAACTGACAAATAATACAGAAATTATTGCATGGAGCAAGCGGTAGCGTAGTTGGTTGAGGCACTATGCTGCAAGCCGTAAGGTTGCGGGTTCGATTCCCGATGAGGTCATTAAAATTTAAATTGACCCAATCCTTCCAGCCGCACAGTGGCCCTGCGGTCGACTCAGCCTCAAACAGAAATGAGTACCAGGAATTTTCCTGGTGGTAAAGGGGCTGCCGGTGCGTAAGTCTGACAACTTTACCGCCATCTGTTAGCCAATTGCCTAGATAACGTGGGACCCTCGATATCTCACAAATATATGGGCATGTTGCATTAAATTGGAGAAATATATATATATATAGTGTGAACTACTGAACATTTGACCTTAAAATATAGGTTATATTTATTGTTTTCATGAAAGTATAAAATTTTAATGTGTTGCAGTGCCTAAGCCGCAGACTATGATGACTTAAATGGGCTTAGATATACAAACACGATTCATTCCCCACTTCGATTGGATGCAACGATGAGTGCTCAGGTTCAAAACGTGGGCCTTTATTTCCTCGATGTCCTAAAAAGTGACTGGTTTGGTTTCCGAGACCGATTAGGGCGTTACTTGTCAACCGTGCTGAAATAACTAGAGAAATATTATCAGTCAGCGTGACCTCACTCTGCAAAATGATCTACTGAGCCCGAGAGACCGAACTCTGCTAGACCTTTCACGAGCTGACATGGATGATGATTTTATATCGGTTTTCTGTTGTGCGGTTTCATGTACATGCCAGAAGCTGAAATATTCATGCAGCATGATTGATTTTGTGAGATGCTCTCACGGTGCTGTCTCCTGTGATGTGATGCCGTGTAGTCTAGTAGATGATTTGTGCTCTTGTTCCTCCGAAACGTCGGCAGTAATATTCATATTTGATATTTTAAAAATTATTCAGTTCTTACAGAAAGCCATAGTTGTCTGTAGTACCCATTTCAGAGTAAGAAGACTTAAACCAAATTACCGTTTCATTTAGGAAAATTAAATGCTTACTACTTACTATATAGCGTACGATAGTTATTCTCATGATCATCTGCCATTATGATATTTTCTTCTCTTGAGAGTTAAGAAGTATATAAAATGAAATATTGCGAACCTGATGTAAGCCACGGCTTGCTGATGGAAGTTAATAGAAGGTAAAATTGTCCCTTTGTTTAATTGTGCATGCTGCTATGAAGACATACGGAGAAGTGGAGGTGTAGCTCCATACATTCTTAATCTCTGCACTATGTAGCAGTGAACCTCCTTACCTCTGGAGACAGTCTCCCGGTACTGACTGGATGGAAGGCTGTGTGGGTTTCAGAGCCGGTATGAATGTTATGGACATGAGAAGAATACCTATCCCTCCTGGGAATCGAACCTGAAGTCTTCGATCGTCCAATCTAGAGCTACCCGGGTTCCTGTCATTGTGATGAATGCAAGTAAGAGCAGAAATTAGCGGCCTCCGTAGTCTAGAGGTAACGTTCCCACCTCATGACTCGTGGTACGCGGGTTCAAACCCGGCGGAGGTCTTGGAATTTTTAAGGGCGGAAAATTTCAGGGAACAAGCCCTCCTGGAGGGACTTTAAGCCGTGGGTCCCGTGTCGTAGCTTTACGGCACGTAAAAGAACCTCATATCTCCAAAGGAGGTCAATGAGCCAAATTCAAGGACGTTTCCCGCCCAACAGTAGTCTCTAACGCCTCTGATAGATGGGGGAAGCATTATAGATACCGCCAAGCCAGTAGAGGCCGAACTCGCTGGCTCGGTCGGGACTGATGGTACGCACCAATATCGGTAGGGTATAGAGACTGGTAGATATCATAGAGGGAAGCACAATGGACCAATACCGGTCTAAGTGCATGGGGAAACCCACCCTCTCCAATAACTAACTAACTAAGAGCAAAAATTTGTGACGTCACATGACAACAGAGTACTTCAGGGTAGAATAGCTTCTCTCTGACAGGAAGTACACGTTTTTCCGAGCAAGATAGGACTGCAACCAATTGTCCGGAAGACCCGCTTTATCTTACAGGACAGTTGCTATAAATGCAAGGGCGTGGGTCGGCCAAAGCTAGAATTTAATACATATATAACAGCTAAGGATGTTGTTGCTATAATTAAGTACCCTATAAAACTTACAATTTGTGTTATTTCCTCTCGATGCATTCTTTCCCTCTCAGAAATCTCGCGCCTTGCAACAGATGCATCTGTCCTCGCAATGGATTGTTTATGTTGTGAGACGTTGCGGCATTTTAGCTCAGATACGAAACGTCTGCACCACATCTTGCTAGTGACCGATTGAAATGCCTTCAGGGAACAGATAATCTGATGTTTCTTTCAAGCATGAACGTTCCTGGCGATGACGTAAAACGACATTTCAGACTGACATTTTGGAGCTCCGAACATTGTGCCAGTTTCTCAAATCTCAGCCCTTCGGAACTGAGAGATTTCTGAAAAATGCCGCCTTCTTGGGTGTGGCGACTCAGTCTGCAGTCACTTGCTCAGGCTGGTTCCTGGCTCGTGGATTTGTATACCCTGAAAATGGAGGCGATACATTCCTCTGAAACGTCAGTTTACACAATATATACACGGCACCACATTCCAGAAGACGGCATTCTTCATAGTCACCGCCGTGAAAATGTCAAATCTTACATAAGAGATTTCTCTTTATACGTTCGCAGGACAGTTTGTCCTGCCAAAAAGTCTATTGAAATGAGATTCCCTACGTTATCCTGAAGAAGGAAACAGAAATAACTTTCGAAATGTTTAGATGGCTTTATGCTGTTACTGTGGGTGTGTACATTTGACTTTAAGTTTCTGAGTGTTATGACACTGTAGGGGAAAACCATGCCTGAATAGCATACCTTATTTTCGACAAAAGTAACAGAGCTGTTGTGTAGGTGTTTGAAAAGGAATTCAAGAAAATTTGTATGATTACAGCTCCCTCAAATCTATGCAACTAGTGATTACGTCGTCTCTATCTTAAATGAAAAGCAACAATATGGAGTAAGTGTGAAATCAATTTGATAGAGAAACTAAACGTTAATTTACGAGTATATGGATATTCGGGGATGTGTTGTGCTGCGGCGTTATTTACAAGTGTGGCTTTTTATAATTCCAACCTCTGCCTCCGTGGAAATGTTGGAGGTGGGAATTGTCAGTTTTGATGGGAGCATCCATGTAGCGGAATTTTTCGTTTTTCCCCCGACGACAGTAAAAATAATGATAAAGGTCAGCAGGACGTGAGATACGAACCACTTGGGGGCGTGGTATAAATGTGTGTGAGGTCCTAAACATGTTTATAATAATTTTATTAAGTGTGCTATAATCGTTAAGATGATGCAAACCTTTTACTTTGTGTTTACAAACTGAAGAGGAATCAAGACTTCATTACCTCTGAATTCTTCCGATCTTCTTCTCCCTCTTCTGATCTTCTCTCTCTTCTTTTATTTAAGGCGTCCTTTTCTACAAAACCGCATTAGATATTTTGGTTCACGTTACATAGCTGAGCGGCAAACCGTGTTTAATTGTAATTACGTGTGTGTGTGTGTGTGTGTGTGTGAGAGAGAGAGAGAGAGAGGGGGGGGTGAGCATAACGCGGAGCTAACTACCTTCAAAATGGCCACGTCATACTTCAGTCTTAAGTAGTGGGGGATAGTCTCTCATGAGGAAAATCATTTCTCATTTGGGCTGAGGGAAAAAGAATTCAGACCTTCTTTCAGTGTAATAAACTGCTTATGTATAAGTGTCTGAGATTGCGGAAGAAATTTAACATCAAATAAACTTACTCGATGAAGGTTCTGTGGCCCTTAATACAGCAGAAAAATGAAACTTTTCCTCATTTTTTATGTAGACTCGAATCTGGAGCGCATGAATGACCAGAACTCATAATTAGGATGTGCCAATCCCAGTCCCGAACGAGGGGTTCCGCTGCTGTCAAAGAGAATTCCACCGAAAATGTAGCTGCAGGCATCAAACAGACTAGCATTAAGTTACCGTCACAGAAAACTTTTTATCTTCTATCACCCATCACTTATGGAACTAAACCCGTCTTGATAAGCTGCCAATTTTACAGATACTCAAGAACTTTCCAGCATTTTATGGAACCCGAAGGTTCATTACCGTGTTCACAAGAACCCTCCACTTGTCCCTATACTTAGTTTAATTATTTCTTCATTGTAGAAATGGCAGGATAAAGAAGATACTTCACAAATTGTATTCTACAAGTGCGTTGTGTATTGGTAGGCTGCTTTAATCGCAGGAGATAAAATGAACAGCATGTAGAAAACAAACAAAAACAAACTCCCTGGCCTGTAGTCCGCAAGCGAACTATACCGACCGAGCGACCGCCGCTTGTCGGCGAAGTTAGTGCCTACTTTTGCGGATAGAGGGCTTCACGTGGTCAGCGCAACGGATCTAGCACACATGATGAAAATGAGAAAGGTATATTTTGGTCCGAAAACTCAAAAGAAGAAACTGCATTTAAGACCTAGTCATATATGGAAATTACCTTAGAGAAATACTTTGTGGAGTTGAGGACTAGATTATAATGGCTCGGGAAAGGACAATATGCCAAAGCATTCATCTCCGTAGCAGCAACACGAAGCTTGAAATTGCGGATGTAGACACATGTTTTTATTTGTCTCGTTTTGATGTTTTTCTATGACTGGTTTCTATGGAAGGAAAGGGTCTTTGGAATTCTCTCTTTGACGGGAAATGAAATACAGACCTGATCATGTCAGAGTGAATACTTCCTGAGAACTGAAAGGACCTCTATCCTTGGGACGTTACTAACGAGCTGCATGCTTCTGTCCGTGCCCTGATTGATACTTTGGAAAAAAATTGACCCTTTGAAGTACAATATGCCACCGGATGCAGTCTGAGGTCCTTACGTTTTGATACAATCTTATTAAATGTACCAGCATGGCCGCTGTGCGAACTCCTGCGACTAAACGGATGCAAGCTTTGTTAAATGTTGTACCTTTAAGGTCCTGTGCTAATGGAGTTTAAGAAAAAGGTTTTGTAGTTAATCCTCTTTTCTCTTTTAGAAAAATGTGAACAGATACAGCTATCAGCAAATTAACTTGATTAATTGATGATAAATATGAATTATGGAATGTAAAATTTGTAAGGTCAGAATATATTGCTACATGTATACCCTTTGCTAGGCAACAAGTTGGTAAACAAGTTCCCGCGAAGACAGGTTCTTGGTAAACAGTCCGTTGCTAGGTTACGCAACAATAGGAGAGGTTGTGTTTTCTATGTCGTCCACGCCACGTCCAGTGCTGGTGATGGACCAATAAATTCACAGTCTGACACGTATTTTCTGTGTGACCTGCGCCAAGCAACAATAGAAAAACGGGGTTATGCAATCCGTTTCTAGACAGCGGCTGGGTAAACATATTCCCGCGTATCGGACCGAGTTATGCATCGCGGTGACGTCATCAACAATAGAGATGGTGTTTTCCATGTGGTCTGTGCAGAGCGCTTCTAACGAAGTGAATTCAGAAGCAAGTTCATTTCAGGGCAGTTAGGAATCAGACGTTAGCTGGAACAGTGTGGGGTCCAGGAGAGTTTTAGTTGAGTTCCGAGGTTCCAGGGTGATTGAACAAGAAATGTCAAGAAGCCTTCATGATGATTTGAAGTGCTAGTTTCTGTATTGAGATCCGTCGCCAGGAGACGACTAGTGAAGACGGAGACTCTTAGTGCTGTACAACGGTGAACTGGAAAGTGTGTAGAATAGTGATAGCGCTGTGTTAATTGTAATTAAGAGAACTTGTAACCAAGGTTCTAATAAACCCAGTCATCCGAACTAGAACCCGTCACGTACCCCCTACAGGTGTCAATATGAAAACAGATCGAGATACAATACATTAGTTAGCTGCTTAAGCCCAAAATGCACCAAACAAAAGGCGTGTACTTAGAAGAGTGTATTAAGTGTTTGTAATGGGCACCTTCTTCCTACTTGTCATGGTGTATATGGCCAAGAAGAAATCGATATGTTGAATGAAAGTGAATGAAGACATCAGTTGACATTAAAAATTTATGGTAATAGCCCATTAGAACTTTGCGCCGGAATATTTATAGAAGCGCGAGTATTGATCACCAGATGCAATTAAGCCGAAGTGATACACTGTCTCTGCTACAAACGTTGTGAAACCGAAATCTCAGAACATAAAGTGATAAACTGGCACGACACTTCCCTTGCGCGACTGTGAAATAGACCAGTGTGGGTCATGCTACTTTCATGCTACATCCAGGGCGTGGCTCAATTCCATTTACGGACGTAGGAAGCTTCCTCATCTTCATCTTAAAACCGCTCTCATATTCAATGGTTAATTGAACCGTATTACCTGGGAATAAAGGAAACATTCCCTCTCCATGCACGACAATCTCTTTGTGTTAATGTTGATTTTAGTCCACTGATCCTCTTCGCTGTTGTTGTCTTCCGACAATTCGTGTATGCTGATATAACCTTAGAAACTGTCGCTCTCGATATACCCAATAATGTGGCAGTTTTGTCACAGATGCTCCAGCTAAAAGCGCGCTAACAATCTGTACTCTTTCAGAATCGGAAAGTCTCCCATTTTCTGACCTTTCACACGGACTATCACTCAATACAATCACCAACGCACATACGCGAGAACTACAACGCGTAACTAAATGGAAGAAGAAAGTTCAGTGTTGGCAACTGAAGTTCTTTCAAAGTAGCCGACCCAAAAAGTATATTCCTCATTTTCTTAGTGTTTCAGTTATTTTGTCCACCCCCTATACTTCTTTACATGACCGCTCTGGTAGTGTCACCAAATATCCCCTGGGATGCGATATTCACTTAAGTATTTCTCATAATAACCACACAACAACCTTTCGAATAAATTTGTAGATATCATTAAAATAATATTTTTGACAGTTATATAGAATACCAATATGTGCTTCGCAACCCGCAGATGCATGTCCCCTGATGTGTAATGTCTTGTAGCCCGTTGAAAGTCAAAAACTTTTGGGATGAACATGTCACCTAAATCTTCAGGTCTGACGAATAGTCCAAGGTAGAAACTAGCATGAAGCAGGCAAAAAACAAATACAATCAAAGCTTTGCTTGCCGCCTAAAGAAAGAGGCGATATTTTTCTCCGAAACATCGGTTGACTTTCAATGGACTACGCTTTTGAATAATGTTGCCTTTTAATTACAAAAAAAAATGTAAGTACTCCTAAATTTTATGGTTCCTTCTCTAGACCAATAAATATTGTGACATATATACACATTTCTAGGTAACGACTCGGTAAACACTTTCCCGCGGCGACGAATACTCAGGCAACAATCGGATAGTGTCCATTGTTATGCAATGCACTGTAAATACATCAGTAAAAGAAGCAATGATTTCCATGTATTTCGTACATATGCATTGCTGGGCAACGGATGTGTTTTCTATGGATCCGCCTCGAAACAATATAGATAGTCCAGTCTTAAATCAGAAGTCAGTCGTAGAAATAGAATGAGAATGGAACGAGTCCTCGGTAGACAGGAAGAAGGGTTCGGCTGAAGATTGATTGTGAGTCATTGTAATTGATTGTGGTTAAGAGAGATTATAAAGAAAGTGTTAATAAATTCAGTCATCTAAGCCAAACCCCGTTATTATTAGTCACGAAGCCACAAATACGTGACAATATTTTCCACGCTCATCATCGCTACCAATCGTTCCTGTCGAGTTCTGTCGTAGAAAGGCCTCTCGTGCACATAAAACGAACTTATATAGCAATCCTGAGGAGCCTGGAAAACGTTCTGAGAAAGTGCTCTCAAATTGTTACCACGTAAGCAATAGCGCAGACTGTATGAAGTGTGTCAGACACAAAGAGGTAATTATGTTGTTTTGTTATATTTCTACGTTCTCTTACTTTTAAAAAGGTTCCCAACCATTAATTCGGAAATTGTTTATACAAACCGACGGAAACCGAGCAGAACGGTGCTTCTCGAATCCAAAATTACCCCCTGTGGAAACAAATTAAACCAAACATCTAAGATTTTATGTGTGTTTTGAAACTTTCTGTTGTCTATTCAGAAAGTTTAACATCTTGTCAGTAATTTAATTATTTGTTTTCTGTCAAGACGAGATTTCTAAGAAAGTCAAATAAACAGACCTGTGAAAAGTTAAACAAACGAACATCGCTTGCTGCAGACATGTTTAGCTGAAGGCTGTAAAGTGCCGCGGGGTCCCGTTGTTCCTCCCATTGTATCGTTTGAGAGCAAAATGTTACATCTGTAAATCTGCTCTTCACTTTGATTGATTGTGTACCTCATTTATTTTTAAAGCTCTGTAAGTATATAATGAAGATAAGAAAGAATACATGAGGACCCAACTTAATTTTATCGTATCTTATTTCCTTTATCTGGCTCATAATACTTCAGGACACTATTATATTCGCCAGAGAGTCTAAGGAAAATAACCATGCGACATGATGGGGCATTAATTTTCAACGGAAATGAAAAATTTTCCCTTCGAAATATGTTAATGAACGACAGAACACGCAAGATGAATATTTTTCCATGCGATAAAATAGTAATATCATCCTGGAGTAAACAGAGGCGGTTATTAATGGTTCTTGCAAGGAAGAAAAATATAAGAAGCTGAAGATTGAAGACGAGAAAATGTAAGGAGGTCTCTGTGTTTGTTGATACTCCATATCGCTCACGGTTTTAAAAAATAGAGGCGACATCTGCAAGCAGAGAAATTAACTTCTTAATTATCTGCTTCAGTTCCAATTATCTCGACCTTAAAATTAAAATCAGGTATTAAACTTGTAAGAAATTAATTCGTTTAATTGATGAGTGGGTGAAACTAATGTGTAACTTATATCCTAACAGATGATACAGGATTGCTGAATTTTTTTATTTCACTCCCTGATATTCTTTGAATTCCAAAATTTGATTTATTAAAAGTTCATAACAAGTAAAAAGTTCCGTGGCCTGTAGTCAGCAAGCGAACTATACCGACCGAGCGACAGCCGCTTGTCTGCGAAGTTAGTGCCAACTTTTGCGGATAGAGGGTGTTACGTGGTCAGCGCAACGGATCCCCACGGCTCTAATCTCGGTTTTCTAGACCGGAGCCGCTATTTCCTTGAACTAGCTCCTCAATTATCCTCACAAGGCTGAGTGGATCCCGTTTCAGACCCACTAATACTCAGAAAACCTGGTAGCGCCGAGAATCGAACCCGGAACCTCTGGATCTATAGCCAGGAACTCTGACCACAGAGGTGGTCCATATCAAGTAAACCTCATTTAAATTATCTCTCGTATATTCAAACTGCTTAATCTACCATAAAAAAGGATAATTCAGTCATGTCTGATCTTCTGTCGGAAGTTGACAGTTACTGAGCTAGTCAAAAAATTTCTTCTTCTTACTGAACTAGAAACTTAATTTCCGCTTTCACAGATAGCACCCCATTTAACTCTACCTTGAGCTACGCGGTTCAGTTCACATCTCAAAATCCCTTTCTATAACACTGATGATAATATTTTCGTCCTAGTGCGTCTGTCTTCTTACAGTTTTCATAATGTAAATGATAATATTCAACGCCTTTTTCTCTGGTGCTTGCTTCTTTCAGCCCGGCTCCTCTTGCTCGTTGAATTGCCCTAGACATATTAGATTCTCAGTAACATTCTGTAGGTCTAGCCCCTCATTACGGCGTTTTCACAATTTAATTCTTGTTTGGGGCCGCACGATAGCTCAGGCGGTTAATCGCT
>NW_019721765.1:907829-993505 GCF_002891405.2 Cryptotermes secundus | reverse complement strand
GCTCCATAAACATCTACTGAATCTTCGAAGGAGAATATCTCATTTCTTTTAAGGGCTGAAGAACAAGTCAAGCAAGGAAGGTAGCAACAAGCTGTCTAAAGTTAGTTGAATTTCAACATATTACACCGAGTTACATCCCAGATGATAGAACACTTCATAACAACTGCAATGAGAACCTCAGACACTATAGAGATAATTGGTCTTCAGAAGTCGCGAGTTTAAGTGAGACAAGTTGCTAAGAAATTTCTGGATATCCTAAGTTACACGTGTAAATTAAAATCCTCACTCTGACAAAATGTGTCAGGTTCTTGCAGAAAATATTTCCCTGGACTGGCCCTAGAAACCAAGGCTTTTGTTTCTTATTGACATTCGTGATATATAAATGTTTCTTTGCATAGACAACCGTAGGATGTTTATTTATAACGCTAAATATACTGTAGATATTGGTTCTATTTGCTACAAGCGTTGTATCTAATTAAAGTCTGGCATGATAGGCTACGCGACCTTGCATCCTTGTATTCTTCACACTACAGCAATTCGCGCAGATATGTCACTGGCAAATACTTGCCCTCCAGTTTCATTAAGTTTCTCTCTCTCTCTCTCTCTCACTTTGGAGCATAGGGCTGATTTCTCAGTTTTATGATCATTTTACAGACGGTAGGACTCCTTGGACGGGTGATCAGCTCATCGCAAGGACACTACCTAAACATAGGACAGCACGAACAGAGAATAAACACACACACCAAGCATCCGTGCTTTGTGTGGGATTCGAACCCATGATCCCGGCTTCCGAGCGAGCGAAGACAGTTCACGCCCTAGACCGCTCGGCTACAGTGACCGGCAGTGTATAAGAATATTATATAAGAATTCAGTTCGTACCTCACAGGAAACAGATCCGAACCCACGATCCCGGCTTCCGAGAGTACGAAGACAGTGCATTCAGTAGACGCCTCGGTTACTGTGACCTGCCAAGTTTCTGTTTTTTTTTATTGCTAATGGGGTGGGACTAAGTCCCTTGTACTGCGGCCGCTTCTGGTCTATTTTACCAGCCCCAGATGACAGGCGAGAGTGATTGTGGAGCAATTGGTGGAATGAAGATTGGCAGGGGAAACGGAAGCACTCGGAGAAACTCTGCCCCAGCGCCACTTTGTTCACTACAAAGCCCACTTGACCAGACCCGGGATCGAACCCGGGCCGCCGCGGTGGGAAGCCAGCAAATAACCGCTTGAGCTATGGCGCGGCCAAGTTTCTGGTTAGTTCAGTTAGACTTGAGATAATGGGTTGAAGCGCAATTGGAAGAGCGAAGACATTACGTAGTGGTGTCAGTTTACTCTCCTTCATTTCGCCTGACGACATACCAGCCAGTGACCTAGCCGGGACTTGAACCAGATACTTCTGTGCTACTTGAGCTTCACCAAGCAGTCTCAGTTACTTGATAGCAATGCCTGAAATGTAATTTTAAGGTAACTTTGAATGAGCTTCCGAGTGTGTCTGCATTTTCTTGTCCTCTCTTTCCATTTCCTGTTCGGAAATTGAATCCCTATTTGATGGCGCCGACGGTAGGGCCAGAGGTTAACCCGTGGTACATATTTCTGTCGAACTGCCACTAACAACAGCGTAAGTGCGCGTGCAGACGTAACCTGTTTGCCAGATAAAAATATATATTGCTTTTAATAAGCATTTTCTCACTTCTTTACATTAAATAACAGCTAATATTACTTGGTAAGGATTAATAAAATTCACAAGGAATCTCAAACAGGATAGATAGTGCCCCAACATAAATTCGACCCCAGCAACATCCGAATGAGGGCCTACAGCGTTACCTCTGCGCCAACCTGCTCGGTAGGAAATTCGATTGTAAAATCTGAAAGGGAGAGAGCCTGTCGGAGAGGGAATGATGTGGAAGTATAATATTAAAACGAAGATAGTTCATCAGCATCGAATATTTTGATTAAAAGTTATTTTCATATTTCATTCTTAATACGACATGACGGCTGAAAGCCGGAATAGTGGAGGCAGTGCTAGATGTCTGCTGCTGAGCAACGGACGGAAATCTCGTTCGCGTTACAACGTATAGCAGCGAACATGTCGTTACCAGGCAACAAGGTGTAAACACTTATAAACGAAGCGGTGGCTTGGAAATGAATACACGGGTTTCCAAAGCAAAGCATTCGTGAAGCACAACACTGGAATCCGCGAAGGCAGTGATATCTATACGGTTCTCCCGGAAGTTTTGAAAGTAGAGGAATGCCAGACAGAGCAATGAGACTTACTGAGTAGTAGAAGACCAGAGGCGAGTGGTGAGTAGCGAGTCCGAGGATCAGAATACAGTGAGAGATTCATTATCAAGAGGGAATTCAATGTGTGAGCTGTTGTAATCAAGTGTAATTGTAATAGAGATTCTTCCAATAAATTCACACATCAAATCTAGAATCCACAATTATTAGTCACGCCTATCCTTATACGTAATAATATAGTTACTGAGTTGTCCAGAAACGTTATGGGTGGGAGACGGCAAATGCGCACGAAATATTTATGTACGTACATCCATTAGACTCTGAAAATTCCACAGAACTACACACACGCTCTTGATTTGACATAACTTTTGAACATAATAAAAGTCAATGTTAAAAAAACGCTATCCTCCGGCTGCTTTCACTAATGACGCTTCTATATATCGAGAATATGTGGTACAGGAATACTCTCAATCAATATTCTCGTTTACGTTATTGTAGTTGAACCCCCAAAAATGATATTCGTAAGATAGAACTGCCATAAATCGCATTTATTTAACTGTACTAAGCTCATCATTTTTGCTGAATGATAATGTAACCTAAACATCTGTTCAGTTAAGCATGAATCTTACTCTCGTCTTTTGGCTTGAGATATGACTTCAGCTGGAAATCTTCCTGGGGGTTAAAGGACGGCCAGCGCATAAAGTTGACAACCTCACCGCCATCTGTGAACCGATTGCCTAGCAAATGTGAGAACCTAGATGTCTCACAGCCCTGTGGGCCTCCATGGCGTGTTACAAGGGTAGCTTCACCTCTATTTGACTTCAGCTTTTCTATGAATGCTGCTCATTTCTGAGATATTTTATAGCTCACGAGGAAATTCATGCGTCTGCATTATTTAAAAATGTAAATTCATGTTGGTGATAATTTTAAGTCCCCTTATTTCCGCATGTAACATTCCCTACATTTTGGGAAGTTAGAAACTGAAGAATGGCATGATTTGAGGCCTCTTTTCTGACGTTAAATTTGTAAACCTAAATACGAGTATTCAGTAATAAGTATGTAATGTGTAAGGGACTATGAAAGTAACAGAGTGTGCTGGGTCGACAACGAGTGAGGGGAACAGGGGGAGATACAGGTACAGATCCGCTTTGGGAAAACTGATTAGCGTTACAAGAACTTCCCATCCGCACATGTCTCTCATCACCAGAGAAAACGGGGGATTTGAATGCAGAGAAATGAGAAGGGTAAACATTTAGTTATGCCCAGTTTGCGGAAAGATCAGTGCTCTGGGGGCCAGCGCAGTCCAGTGCTGACCCTTAGCATGCGTCACCATATTACAGCAGTGGCGTGTACATGATTTTCCAATTTGCTCTCTTCTTTGCAACAGTGTAGATTTGCCCTCTTAACTCCGAACTGAGTTTTACAGATTATGCAAGAATTGCACTTGCTTACGTGATGGAAGCGTTTCAGAACATAATGCGGTGGAATGCACGTAATGCAAACACTTGCCACACAATCATTATTGCTGTTAAAGAGTGGAAAAGTTTTGTTTGTTTATCTTTGCTCCTAATAGTAACACTCCAGTAGGTCAACCGTTCTCTGTCTCTCATTATGTCTCTCTGTCTCTCATTATGTCTCTCTGTTTGCCTTTAAATGACCATCTTTGTGGTCTAGTGGTTAGAGTTCCTGGCTACAGATCCAGAGGTCCCGGATTCGATTCGCGGCGCTACCAGATTTTCTGAGAAGTAGTGGGTCTGAAACGGGGTTCACTCAGCCTCGTGAGGATAACTGAGGAGATATTTCAAAGAAATAGCGACTCCGGTCTAGAGAACCGAACTTAACGGCCGTTTTAATTCGTTGCGCTCACCACCCAACACCCTCTATCCGCTTAAGTTGGCACTAGCTTCGCCGACATACGGCGGTCGTTCGGTCGGTATAGCTCGCTT
Organism: Cryptotermes secundus; assembly: GCF_002891405.2. Classification (NCBI taxonomy): domain Eukaryota; kingdom Metazoa; phylum Arthropoda; class Insecta; order Blattodea; family Kalotermitidae; genus Cryptotermes; species Cryptotermes secundus. The sequence goes on along the minus strand of NW_019721765.1, from coordinate 989,322 downwards.
GCGAACTACAGGCCACGGAGTTCATTTGCCTTTAAATTCTTATATCTTCCACCCGTCTATCCATCCATTCTGCCTCATTTTTCCTTCCTTATTTCGTTTTTATATTTCTCTGCTCCTTATTTGTGCCTTTCTTTCGTCCTACCTTCACATTTTTAGAGGTAAAATCGCTTCCGGTACATATTGGATAGCAGACTGAATGGACGCTGTGGAGAAGAGAAAAAAAGACAGGCTTATGTATCAAAATCAGAAATATAATGTTTTCAAACAACAATATTTTCCACTCTTCGGCCATCTCTTACCCTACCAACGATGTATATGAAACATAAATTTTCCCTCAAATCACTCGCCACGTCATATTCTGGCAGGCATAACATAACCTGTCACATTCATCGGCTGGAATTAGAAGGTAGGCCCCGTAAGGATCAAGTGAATTACATTTCTCTAGGGCTGCGAATCGTGTAACGATTTTACTCCAAATGCTGGTTCCACAGCTAAACAATGTGGCAACGTGAACTGAGACAACTTTAAAGTCTGACAACTAAGATGGCGGGTGCGAATTTTGTTCGGTTCATAGTAGATGTGCCCCACATAGTTCTGTGTTGTCACATGAAGGTAGAGGCTTGTTCTGGTGTCATCCCTCGGTCAAGTAACACTGGTTGTCGGAGTAATGGCGTAAGAAAACTCTTCAAGAGAAAAGACTAGAAGTAGATACAAAAGGAAGAAAGAAATGAATGGAAATCCTTGCCCTTAATGCTGGCATGCGATAGTAACTATGTCATTATGAACTTGTTTCTCACAAAAGTAATAGATTCAATATCAAATGAAAAATAATCAAGTAATTCAGCATCAGTTAATGGATTATATACTCAAGGTGCTTTACAGGTGAGCAGATATAGACGCATTTTACGATATATATGTATATACAGGGTATGAATAAATATATATATTACAACGCTCTGTTGTAGATAGATGGGTTCAATCTGATCATTTTTTTAATATACCAATGTCCGGAAACGCTTCCTTTTGCACTAGGGTCACAGAAGTTTTCTAAAGAAGCACAAATTTTAGGGGATATTATTGTTGTTTTACATTATAAAAGTTGCTCAAAATGGCGGCCGCTGACTTCATTGCATGTCCTGCACCGCCTGACTATGTTATGCTGAACTCTTTGAAAGATTCACAGCATTTCCTTGATGGTTCCAGCTGCTACTGCAGTTCTTGCCACATGATCATGTTGTGTCTTCACTAGAGTCTCGTGCACCAGGCTTTGCATGTATCCCCAGAGAAAGAAATGCAGTGGAATCAAGTCAGGAGAGCGAGGGGACCAAGTTATTGGGCCTCCACGTCCAACGCATCTGTTGCCAAAGGTTTCATCCAAACACTCACGGACGATATTAGTGCAGTGTGCCGGGACGCCATCATGCTGGAACCGCATTTCACGACGGACTTCCAAAGGCTCCACTTCCAGCAGCTCGGGTAAGGTCCCTTGGAGAAATGTCAGGTAAAGGTCACCAGTAAGCCACAGAGGTAAGAGGTAAGGGCGTCCTCCTTCATATTTCAGAGGCCCTAGCGCGTAAACAAAGCGTTTCCGGACATGGGTGTATTAACAAAACCTGATCAGATTGAACCCATTTATCTACCACAGAAAGTTGTAATATATTTATTTACACCCTGTATATATAACTACTAAATTATTATTGTTTTCACTCTGAGGTTAAACGGTGATAAACGTAAATTAGTGTCTTAACAGACTTCTTCAGGAAAAATATTCAATCCCATTTACATATGAATATTTAATTGAGTATGTAGACGTATTAAATAATAGAGAAAATCGTGTATTTGACATTTCTCTGTACTTGTGCAGAAGTTTGTTTCCTCGGAGTGAGAAACCAATATTCAAGTCGCTGGAAAGCAATTTGTTATGTCAGTAACACCATCTTCTGCGCTGTAGCTCAGTATTTTTCTGTAGAAGTGAAATCCTAGGAAATAGTATTCTATCTAGTCTCCATTGTGAGAAACATGATTTCAGCATATTTCTCTATATGTGTATTTAGTGTTGTAACATTGCAGTTTAGGAAATACATCATCAGATACAGCGGGATTTTCATTTTCGTTTTAATGATTACTGGGTATTTAAATAAAAATTCTTATAATGGACTGAACATACCGCACACTTTACGTAAACAATAAATTCGTACAAAGATTTAGTTGACAAGCGTCATTTAGGAGTCAATTTAGAACCATGAGGTCAAGATGGGAGGTTAGCGAAGGGTCTTTATCTAATTCGGTTCTGGTGGTAGGCCTGCGAACGGAGAGTTTCATGGAGGTAGGCCTAGGCCCAAATGACGGCTGTAGCGCCAATGGAAAGAAAGAAAGGAAAGGTAGGCCTACGACCTGGCTTCATCCGGTTCAAGTTCCTGTTCAGTGGCAGTGTTAGTAGACTGATTGTTCACGAGAATCTGTCAAATATAATTTCTATAGTAGTCAGTACGTTAGTTTACTAACCGATTAGCTGTTTGTTTTGGTACTTTAACGATTTGTTGCTTCGGTAATTAGTTGCTTATTAAGTAGACTAGTTGGTTCCATATTCCGATCAAAGTTGCCTCACGGTCTAAGGCATGAACTGTCTTCGCCCGCTCGCACACTGGGATCTTGGGTTCGAATCTCACTGGCGTCATAAATAACCTGTGTTCGTTTATTTTGTGATTGTGCTGACCTGTGTGCAGGTAGCGGCCTGGCGAAGGGCTGATCTCCCGTCCAAGGAGTCCTACCGACTGTGTAAAAGTTTAAAACAATGAAAAGCGGTCAAGGTCCAACAAAGGGTTGTAGAGCAATAGATAGATTAGATTAGGTAGGTCTGTAGCTGGTCCATGTTAGGTGGGTCCCTTGTCACCACGGCATGGCGCGTCCTCAGGTTGCGGACGGAGGAGACACTCTCCAGTCTTGGAGGGAATATATTGAATACTCAGTCGCGGACAGCCGACAAGGGGTGGCCCTCCAGCTTGGGGGTTGAGCGTGGGGCTCACAACTCCTCACCTTAAGAAATAAATATAATGTTGTATTTTAGCGTCCTGTTGCACTGATTTTCGTCCACTATGATGGCACTATGTTGCCGTGAAATAACAGGTGAAATTGAGTGCACTACAAGACGGACACGACATACATATCATGGAAGAAATAAGTATGTTACGAAAATGAACACAAAGCTTCGGACCGGGACGGATACCTTGGATAAACGACCTAAGTTAATCTGGTTCAGGACGGGGTCCAGTGGAGGGCTCTTGTGAACACGGTAATGAACCTTCTGGTTCCATAAAATGCTGGGAAATTCTTGAGTATCTGCAAAATTGGCAGCTCCTCCAGAAGGGCTCAGCTCCATGAGCAAGCAAGTAAGTAAGGTACGTAGCTGGTTCCATAGTTAGGTAGTTTTATGTTATTTAATTAGATGTAGCTATGTGGTTTATCACTTGCTTACTTAGCAAACCGATTCGCTAGTTGATTGCGTATTCGGTTGGTTACAAATTACTGACATCTTGATTTTTAAATTGTTAGTAATTTAGTGATTAATTATTTGGTTAGTATATTTATTGCTTCGCTAGTCTATCGCGATGGGGTCAGTGGATTTTTAAATTGGACTAATCCTTGCAGCCGCACTATGGCCCTGGGGTAGACTCAGCTTCTAACAGAAATCAGTAGTAGAAATCTTCCTGGTGATTAAAGGACGGCCGGCGCATAAGGCTGACAAACTTACCGCCATCTTTGAGCTGATTATCTAGAAATTATGGAAACCTCTAAGTCTCAAAACCTTATGGGCCTCCACGTCCTGTTACACTCATAACTTTAACTATTTTACCTTTTCATACTTTTCAGTCCATCATTTGGTTAACCGTTTGAATCCATTACGGTAACCCATTTATGCAACACATTGTAACGGAAGATGTCGTTGTTGTATGCAGTATGTAGTAACTGAGTGGTGAAGGCATTTTACAGAGGATTTTAAATTTTAAATGCACAAAATGGCGCTGGAAAGTCTTCTTTCCCTACCAACACCAGAATTGCTTTGGCGTCCATTCACACACCAGACAGTATGAGGGAGCCTTTACCATTCGGGAGAAGTTGCCGGAGCAGGAAACAGGGCCGTCAGTCCTCTTTAGTGCTCAGATCTGTATGCATGTAACTTTCCCTCAGAGACTCTATACATCTTTGTTTATGGCACGTGACCCCAGAGGAGAGAAATAAGTGAAACCCGGCTCCCTTGTTCGCAATAATATAATTAGCTAATCCTCTGGTAATGGAGACACGAGGCATTATGCTACAAGCCGGAAGATCGCGGGTTCGAGTCCCCATGAGGTGGATTTTCTTCAATTTACTTAATCCAGCCGCATTATGATCCTGTGGTCGACTCAACCTCTAAGAGAAATGAGTACCGTGAATCTTCCTGGGGGGTAAAGGGTGGCCTGCACGTATGGCTGACAACCTTACCGCCATCTGTGAACCGATTGTCTAGTGAAAATGTTGGCTCGACGTCTCACAACATTACGGGCCTTCACGGCCTGTTACAGGGATAGCTTAGCTATTTACCCTCTTTAAACCTCTGGTAATACAACCGGGCAATTCAATTCAACTAACAGTAAGGCTCACATATGGACAGGCTCCTGAGCTCAGCCGATAGCTATACATTGCATCCTTTCATATCCTTTCAAAAATTAATAATATACAAGCAAACAAGAAAAGACCACAGCAACGGTTGGATTAATCGTGAGGTACGGAAAGAATAGTGCTGATCAGACTGGGCACGCCCTCCATGTCGCCTGCGTTATTAGCAGCTAGAGTACTGCAATCCCCGGACAATCTCCAGTCCGAGACACGGAGTATGTCCGCATTCTTCTGTGCTGTGCTGTGTTGTCTTTACGATAGACCGAACCCTGGCACTAGATATCACACTGGGTTTATAAAGAAGCGACTGAAATAATTGAAAAAGAATACCAAGCCTGGTCAGCAAGAGCCAAAAATTTAACAAAAAGCTGTATAACAAGTAATTAAAATTAATTTGTTGGACGAATAGGTTCCATTCTTAATCGCGGTAAGCCTTTGGGGGGGGAAGGAAATGTGTGTGTGCGTGCGGATTCTGGAAAATGTTGCTCACTCCTTCCCCGAAGACCCGGCAAGAATGAGCTTTTTCTGCCTGGTCCGAGTTTCGGAGCGAATTTCGTAACGAAATTACAATAAAATGATGACCTGGGAGTTGGGATACCTTAGTCGGTACAGCGGCTAGAAAACCAGCGGAACGACCGAGGAATCGGGTTTCGATTCTTAGGAAAGTCAAAGAATTTTTCTCTTCCTCATAACTTTTAGACCATACCAGGCACCCACCCAGTCTTTTATACAATGGGTACCCGGAGGCAATATCGCCAGAGTTAAAGAGGCAGGGACGTGAAGCTACTCACTCACCTCCATCTAGTGCCAAGGTGAAAAATGGTGGAGCTATATCTCCACTCCCCCATATATCTTCATGTCGTGATGCTTGATTAATTAAGCCCAGAATAACTTTGCCTTTTTCTTTACCTTAGGTTGAAACTATCTTCGTGGCATTGTGGTTGATGACTTGCTTACAATTAGTGACTGACCGTGACGAACTTGCTAGTCGCCGGAGCCTGAATATTCATGAGGATTTTCCTGGTTTCTCTTCCTGAAAGCCGCCACTGTCACAAAAAGACGTCTGCTGTGTCAATGAACAGTAACAAGCGTTAATCCAATTTATCGCCCTGCTTGGAACTGCACAGGAGCGACCACCTTAAAGGAGACACTACGGCTCTTTGAGGAAGTGATTTGTGAAGAACCCCTCCCCGGTAGCTCCAGGAACATTGGGGCGAGACGTAGCTCTTGGTGGCTAGCTAGGGTGAGCAACAGGAAGTAAAAATCATGGGCAAGGATGACATCTTTATTCTCAGTCCGCCTACCCGTGAAATATTGGATGCACTGGTGGAACCCAATTTTCCGCAGGCTCCCCTTTGCTCTTTACAAGTCACTTTATATCGGCAAGAGCTTTGGTCTGCTTCAACTCAATTTTGTTTGAGTTTCTTTCCTATATCAAATTTTGCGCATGCGCTACATGGGCTACGTTTCGTAGCAACGATCGTATTATGGTTTTGTGTTACATCTAATATATTTCGTTGTCGTCACCTTACCAGACAAGAATTCATGTTCACATAACCCGATTTTTTTTTAAATGCGCCAGAACCGAAGGTTGTTCAGAGTCGACGACACTGGCCTTCAGTGAAATACACAACACCCTTAGACCTACAGGAACACATTGTTTTTTTTTGTAATGTATCAGTTACTTCACACTATCATTCTGAGCATTAAAATTTAATAAAAGGTATGAAGATAAAGCTGCCGGTCACAGTAGCCGAGCGGTCTAAGACATGCACTGTCTTCGCTCGCTCGGAAGCCGAGATCGTGGGTTCGAATCTCACTCAGGGCATGGATATTTGTGTGCGTTTTTCTATGTTTGTCTACAGGTAGAGGCCTTGGGACTCGCCCAAAGAGTCCTACCGTATGTGTAATATCTAGAAAAACCGAAGTGAACGGAGAAGTTCATGGAGGTAGGCCTAGACCCACTGGGGCTGTAGTGCCAGGGAAAAATGAAGATAAAGCTATCCCTGTAACAGAGGCGTGGAGGCCCATAGGTTTGTGAGACGCTGAGTGTCTGACATTATCAAGACAGTACCAGGAATTTTCCTGGGGGTTAAAGACTGGCTGGCGCGTAAGGCTGACATCCTTAGCGCCGTCTGTGAGCCAATTTTGTAAAGAAAATATGAGAGCCTTAACGCCTCACAACCGTATGGACCTTCACGGCCTCTCACAGGGATAGCTTTACCTTTAATTTACTAGTATTTTAAAGTTTAGGGGTTGTTAGGCCCCACGCTCAATCCTACAGCTTTGTAAACCACCATTTTTTTGTGGTCCAACAGAGGGCCATCGCGTTTGCTTTGCAGCTGCCCTCAACAATTAGAGTTCCCCTTCCCAATTCGTTTTTTTCAATTGAACTAATCCTTCCAGCCGCACTATGGCTCTGGTTTCGACTCAGCCTCTAACAGAAATAAGTACCAGGAATATTCTTGGAATGTTCTTGGGGGTTAAAGGCGGCCGGCGCGTAGGGCTTACAGCCTTGCCGCCATCTATAAGCCGATTGTCCAGAAAATGTGGGAACCTCAACATCATGAAATAAACCACTACCACTTCCAGCTCCATCACTTTCAGTTCATAGCACACCTTTTATTCGAGGCTGAATTCCTTCTTAAGTTGATGCAATGTTGTCTAAATAGCCTACAGAACAACAAACCATTAACGGGCTATTATAGTTGTCGTCGCCTTGTCAGTTAATGAGCAGTTTGTGTTCATATGTCACAGAGAGACTCAGCAATGTGAGTTCGTAAGAAAATGTTCAAGCTGGCAAAGCACAAAACAATGCATTTCACTCCCACAGTCACACTTCAAAACAAAAACATGATATCTCAGCGGGGAGTTTCGGAAACTAAATAGCCACTAGGTTATTAATAATAATTACAGTCGCATTCGTCGTCAGAACTTATAAGTTGCCCGGCAGAGTCCATTCTTTATGAGACAGGTGTGTTCTGATGCTTGTCCCACGTTTCCTTGCGAGGCTGAGAATTCTTAGTGACGGATTTTGATATTATGTACTTGCAATGATATATATTGGTGGGATAAAGAAATCCGTTTTGTTATTTTTCGTCCCAGGTCCTCTGTGGACTAGTGGTCAGAGTTCCTGGCTACAGGTCCAGAGGTCCCGGGTTCCATTCCCGGCGCTACCAGTTTTTCTGAGAGGTAGTGGGTCTGGAACGGGGATCCACTCAGCCTCGTCAGGATAATTGAGGAGCTATTTCAAGGAAATAACGGCTTCGGTCTAGGAAATCGAAATTAACGGCCGTGGGGGTTCGTTGCGCTGAACACGCGACACCCTCTATCCGCTAAAGTAGGCACTAATTTCGCCCACAAGCGGCGGAAGCTCGGTCGGTATAGTTCGCTTGAGGAGTAAAGACACGGCGTTTGTTTTCTTTTCTTTGTTTCTGTTCTTCCTCTTCTTCTTTCTACCATTCTTCTTCCTTGCATATGTAGGTCCACCTTAACCCATTGCTAAATTATCCAGTTTGTTCCTGCCGTCTCATACCAGATCTTCTCAGCTCTCTCGTTCCTCTTGGCCCGTCTATAAAACGTACTTGGCACTCGCCGCTTCGCGTTCGGAAAAAAGTGGTCGATGAATTTCTCTTGAAGATCCTTCATAGCATAACACTCAGGTCTTCAGAACATTGTTTATTTCTTCTCCCTTCTCCATCTATAAAACATATTCACCCACCCCTCACAAAAAAACAGTCCCTTGTATGTCTCCAGCTGAAAGTCCAGCATATCACTCCCTTAATATTTTTTGATATAACTCTCTGACTGGGTTACACTGCTCATTTGTCAACAAACATGTCTCTTCCATGCCTATTGATTTTATATTTAGTTACGTTATCGCTCACAGCTTTGCTGAGTTCTGACCTGGTTCTTCGGCAGCCAAGCTGTTTCGGATGTGTTCTTGATGAAATGTCTTGCCATCTGCTACTGTTTCGTGCTCTATTCTGGAAGTCCACGCTTTCAGCCCCAACATGATACCTGATTTCAATCTTCGCCGCTACTTCCAGACCGATCCCTGCTGCTCACATGGCCTCCTGTCAATTGGATGGGGCCAGTGTGTCACTTTCATTGGAGAAAGGCATCTCTTACACTTTCTGGTTCTTTTTCAGAGGCCGTCATGGCTCCGGTGCTGTGAGTTGCAGTTCTATATAGTTTTAAATTGAGATATTCACACGGTTCTGCGACAGAGAATTGCCGCGTGCCTCGCCGTCGCACCTCCAGTTTACCGCCGTTGCCGTGACCCGACACAGTTGTAGTGACACGAGCCTTCTCAGGTCACGGCGAATTGCCAAGCCGAGGCAACGGGGCACTGCGAGTGCTCTAAATCAGCCGTGTTTAAGAGCATCTAGTTTACGCATGCGCTCTCGAAATTACGAATATATTTCGTTGTGGCTGCCCGATGTTCGAAACTAATGTTTTATTACTCGAAGACAGAATTGTTTTGGGAGGCAAAAGAACCGAATAATATAAATATAAAATGAAAAGCTTAAAGTCCTGGAAAGAAATTTGTGTTTTGTTGAAAGGAAAAACTAAATTAGGTAAATTACATTTTATTATTCGTTATATGTGTGTACATAATACACTTAGAGGGTCCGTGAACAATGATGAGGAGTGTAGTGTGCAGAGAGTTTATTCGAAAAACATTCTATTCACCAATAATTATTCTATCGTTCTACTTTTTACTAAAATACGTCTATATTACAAAAACTTCGGACTGTACAAATGACACTTTATTTTATTTAAAATTATATCATTGCAGTTTATAAATTATTATTATTGGAGGGGGTGGGTTTCCCCATGCACCGCGACTAATAGTCTATTGTACGTCCCCCTTTAATATTCCACCAGTCGCCATACCCTGCCGGTACTGGTGCTCGCTATCAGCCCCGTTCAGCCAGCGAAGCTGGCAGTGGTTCCCGATATTTCCTTCTCTACCGGAGGCATTGGAAACTACTTGGGCGGGAAACTATTTGCCTAATTTTGCTCAGAGGTCTCCTAAAGTCCCTCCCGGAGGAGTTGTTCCCTGAATTTTTCCGCCCTTAAAAATTCCACGATCTCCGCCGGGTTTGAACCCGCGTACCTTGTGTCATGACGTGGGAACGTTACCCCTAGACTACGGAGGCCGCTGTTTATAAATTAAGTGAGAGTGTTGCATTTCCTTTGGAAGCTACCATGAATGATATGCCGTATCTATTGGAATATAATTAGCAAACATATCTATGGTTTCATTATCTGACACCTCCTCATGTACTGTTTGTTCTTGACGTATGTTCTCAAGATCAGGTACGGACAGCGTACCTTATCTCCCTAACATTAATACGGATACAAACTTTCATCATCATCTCCAGAGAAAACTGTGGAGGAAGCCGAGCTGGCAATGGGAAAATCACTATTTATTGCTTGAAATACCGAAAGCGACCTCTGCTTAGACGGTAATTGAAATCTCGTGTCTTTATCGTGTGGTGATATTCATCAAAAGGGCAGAGTAAGTTGGCACTTAGCTCAAATGCCTCGTCCCCTAACATCAGATGTGGTGCGTGTGGACTCTGAGATCCGTCCAAAGGCTTTTGACATGGCATTTGCAATGAATTCGCCTGTAATGATTTGCAAAGGTGAGAAGAACATGAAAATGGTTTTAATTACAACCTTATTCATAAGCTCCAATGCCCCCAGAATTAAATCGATAACTGGAATTAACTACTACTAGAAAGACAATTAAAAATTGTCTTTGTAGTTTAAATACATCGCGCGTCTTTATACTAGTTCGATTGTTGTTATATATTGAACCTTTACATCAGCCGAGAGCAGGAAAAATAGCGTTTCTGACAACATATGCTGCTATTGAGTTCCATTTTAATAGAAGGTTCAGATGTACAGTCTTGGTGAAAATTTTCCTAACTACTAGTGCACACACACACACACACACACACACATCATACTATTTCGAAAATCGTCGATATGCCCAGTCTGTAACTATAATGTAAATATTCAAATGTGCAATCACTTGCTAATTATAGGTAAAGAAAATCTATCAGTACATGCTACAAATTAACTGCCATTATATGTATATCCTCCACAGTCAAGTGAACAATTGAAAACCTAAGCAGTATAAAAGGCAGTTGGATGGAACTGAACAAAAGGGTGTATGAAGTGGGGGAACCTGGTGTTGCTGCAAAATGTCTAAAAAAAACGTGTTTGGTGGACAGTCTTTTTTAAAAGAAATAGCAAGGCAGAAGAAAAGGTGAATATAATTTGGCACATGACTCTGCAGAAGAAATTATCCAATCGCAATTCAGAACAAAGAACATTCCCTTCCTTGACGACAGGTGAAGTAATTCATGTTGACTATTCGATCAGTAAAAACAAGGAAAGATACTAGAAGTGGAAGTGCAACTACTGAAACCTCTGAAGTACCCTGCTGAAGAGGTGCCTAATCGCCGTATGTCTTTTTGAAGATATTGTACCCCCATTAAATTCTTTTAATGAATAGTAGACGTCAGAATTTCAAATTGGGGTTCTTTACTTAATAAAGGCGATAAAAATAGAACTCATATTAAAATAAGTTCGTTTCCCATTCCACCGCAGTACTTCCATAACTTATGGTGTTTCAGCACCAATACGCACTATTATGGAGTCCATCTAAAGCAATCAATTAATTTTAACGAAAAAACTGCCAGTAATCAACATACACATATAAAGCCGGTCACGGTAGCCGAGCGGTCTAAGGCATGTACTGTCTTCGCTCGCTTGGAAACCGGGATCGTGGGTTCGAATCCCACTCAGGGCATGGATGTTTAGTTTGTGTGTGTGCGTTTTTCTGTGTTTGTGTAGAGGTAGAGGCCTTGCGACAAGCTGATCACCCGCCCAAGGAGTCCTACCGAATGTGTAAGATTTAAAAAAACCGAAGTGAACAGAGAAGTTCATGGAGGTAGACCTAGGCCCACTGGGGCCGTAGTGCCAAGGAAAAAAATCAACATATAAATACACCAGGTCACTTAACATCTCAAGCACCATCATCGATTAACTGCTATGCAGACCATTTCCAGTATCCATATTCAGTTTGTTCAACATCAGATGACACTGCAGCAAGCATCGATGGATAAATTCTGAATATAACCTTTCTATAATTTACTATATTAATGATAATTATTGTGTTTAGTTTGTAGTCTTCAATGGTACCCAATAGTCTTTACTGTCTCACTGAATATATCTATATGGAGCTTAAAAAATTATAATAAGATATCGGAAATGGCAGATTCATTAGATATTTGGGATAAACGTAAGGGTAGACACAAAATGCACGTAAAAATAAAATAGAGCAAAAAATTAAAACTATCAATTACCTGATGACAGTTGCCAGATATTCTGCAGGTGAAATATATTTTGTGTTCTTACTGTATAAGTTATTACGTGCACGTTGCAACTATTCATCGAAACAAGACACAGACCTTAGAACATACTCGTAATCTAAAACCTTCGTATCAGAATTCCTCAGTTATTAGAATAAATTCTGGAATAATTTTTTTCTTTCTGCAAAAGCAGTGGAATCACCCGTTGTATTCTGGGCTTCCGCGATGTTTTCTGCGTTGATGTAATAAATAAGGTCAAATTAAACGCCTAGTCTGATGACATTTTTTTTTCTTGGCACTACAGCCCCAGTCGGCTTTTCTAGATCTTACACATTCGGTACGACTCCTTGGGCGTGTGATCAGCTCGTCGCAAGGCCTCTACCTGTACACAAACACAGAAAAACGCACACGTACAAACTAAACATCCATGCCCTGAGCGGGATTGGAAACCACGATCCCCGTTTCCAAGCGAGCGAAGACAGTACATACCTTAGACGACCCGGCTACCGTGACCGGCCTGATGACATATTACACGACTGAATATAGCAGCGTCGTTCATCGGTTGTGTGTGTATGTGGGGGGGGGGGAATGCGTCGCTAGGGGCCAAAAAAAATCGTAATGTCTCTAGGCTTAATAAAGGGAATCTCCGTCAAAGTTAGGGTGGCGCCACGACAAGTCCGGAGGCCTTACTAATGGCTGGTGTTTGCATCCAATCTGAGCGGTGCTTTGCTAAGGGGAATCTTACTTCTCATTTTTATTCTCCTTCTACTTATTTTATTTCCGTTGCTCCCACTTGGAGCATAGAGCATCCATGAAACTCTTTATTTCACTTCAGTCTCTTAATCTAAGACAGTCTGTAGGACTCCTCGGACGAGGGATCGGCCCGTCGTAAGACCATTACCTAACAAGAAAACACAATAAACGCACACAGACATCCATGCCTTAGACTGAGCAACCGCTGTGTTCGGCGCTAAGAGGAGTACTCTATCATTAATTTTACAGTCATTTTTGGTAATTCTGACGTTGGGTATGATGGCATTAAATATAAAACTGTAATATTTTTGGGTCTCGTCAACAAAATGCAGGGTAAAATCATGATATAAAGATAGGAAACAGATGTTTTGAAAATGTAGCACAATTCAGATATTTGGGAACAACGATAACAGAGCGAAACCTGATTCAGGAGCAAATTAAGTGGAGATTGAACTCGGGTAATTCTTGGTACCATTCAGTCCAGAAACTTTTGTCTTCTTTTCTGCTGTCCAAAAGCATAATATACAATTATACAAATATACAAAACTATAAGTTTGCCTGTGGTTCTGTATGGGTGTGAAAGTTGGTCTCCGACATTAAGGGAGGAACATAGACTAAGGGTGTTTGAGAACAGGGTGTTGAGGAGAATATTTTGACCGATCAGAGATGAAGTGACAGGAGGTTGGAGAAAACTGCGTAATGAGGAGCTTCATAACTTATATTCTTCTCCAAGTTAATTAGATAATTGTATAATTAGAATGATCAAGTCAAGGATGATGAGGTAGACAGGGCATGTAGCATGAATGGGGGAGACGAGGAATGCGTATAGGATAATATGTGGGAAAGTCAGAAGGAAAGAAACCACTGGGAAGACCAAGGCGTAGGTGGGTGAACAATATTAAAATGGATCTTAGCCAGATAGGATTGGATGATATTGATTGGATTGATCTGTCTCAGTATAGGGACCAGTCGAGGGCTCTTGTGAAGACGGTAATGAACCTTCGGGTTCCATAAAATGCTGGGAAATTCTTGAGTAGCTGCAGAATTGGCTGCTCCTCAAGAAGGGATCAGCTCCATGAGTAAGTAAGTAAGTAATATTTTTGGCACGTGTTAAATTGTAGTACATTTGATATGGCTATAAAGAGAACTGTAGTGTATCTTTTGTTGATAATTTGAAGTCTTGACATGAGAGATTACATCCATAATATACGTATAAATATGTCCGTTTGTATCTGGTTACGTTATTGAGAGTTCAATATCAATAACTACGCTAAAAAGCCCCAGACATAGAATAGCAACTAAGAACACGATCAGTAAGCCCACAGCACAAGGCCAAAAAGAATAAACCAAACAAGAAGTACGACATGTGCTCATCAGCATCAACAACGTATACCTGCATACCATCAATATCTACATAAAAGGACCAAAATTCGAAACATCCCATCTCGACCATTAAAACACGCAAGCGACCACTGACACCATCAGCATAACATATGAACAACCACCACGTTCCTATAAGGAAGAAAGTGAGAAACATATTACAGCCCCCCCCCTCAAATCCCTCTGTACACAACAAGGAAAGTTTTAGAAAAATTAAAAAATAATAATAATTTTATACAAGGTTTACTAATGTTCGACAAGTATATCAGTATTGTGACATGTCTAACCGTTGCTGGGCAATGGGAGGTGGAACGAGTTACCACGACGACAGACCCTTGATAAACGGTCGGTTGCCAAATTACGCAACAGTGGAAACGAAGTTACGCAAAAGTAAGGAAAGCCGTGTTTGTCTGTGCCGAGCCGAGCCGAAGCTCGCTACTTGCTACGCAGCGTTGTCCAGCAACGCCCTTGTAAACACGGCGTCACGCAACAGGCGAGCCCGTGCAGCGACTGTTGCTAGGCAATCTGTAAACACGACGTCGCGCAACAGTGAAAGCTATCACGTAATTGTTTTCTGTATTGTCAGTGCGGAAGCTACATAACAGGAGTATTCGTCAGTGAGGGCAAGTAACCAGTCAGTTGCAGTCTAGCATTCGCCGGAGTGAGTTGAAGTCCAACAGCTATGAGTTGTATTGAGTGAATGGAAATGACCACAGGAGTAGTATTTGTGAAACTACAGATGGCAGTAATTGTGGAAAAGTGAACTGTGTAAATGTAAGAGCGAGTGTTCAATAAATTCGCTACATCCAAGACGGCGTGAAGTTCTTTGCCGCGTGTCATACACCCAACACGCGGCAATATATTTAAACATCGTAATCTTATGTAAAAACGTTTTATAAGGCAAGACCATTAGCAACGGATCCATTGCTTCATAGAGGTTAGTAATGAAAGTGGATGCATTTTGTTGTTTACAAACGCCTGATAAAGGCCGGAAATGACCGAAATTTCTAGCATGAAAATATTTTAATAAACCAATGTTATTTATCGACAATTTGATTCTATCAGTTATGATGGAATACATCCATTTTTCACTTTACCATTACAAGTGGGATGACTAACTCCGGTGAGTTGAGTCCTTCGTGAGAGGCGGCCAGTTGCTCAGCCACTGAAGGAATTTCCAATATATTACGCAATCTCAAGGTTTATTACCGTATTCACAATGGCTCGCCACAGATCCATATCCTGAGCCAGACGAATCCAGTCAAGAGCACCCCACTCTATTCCTCTAAGTTACATTTCTGTGTTATCCTCCCACCGACAACTACTTCTTCCTAGTGGTCTCTTTCCTTCAGGCTGTCTGAACAAACTTCGTATGCAATTCTCTTCTTCCCTCAGGAAACATAGAAGCTTTTTGTTAGAACACATGTCAAATGAAACAGGAGGCTGGCCGACCTACTCGGGTTTTGCTGTGATCCGGGCGGCTAGTAAAACCTCCTCGACCCCTTCAAATGTTCAAGTTCCCCCTCGCGAACAATTGTTTCTAATGCGTGGATTGCAACGAAACGGTGGGCTACAACATAACAGCATCCCCCAGGAGGTTAAGCAACAGGATTCGGACGACTACGGGGAGGGGAGGGTGAAGGGGGGAATGACAGCCTCTTAGGTTTAGGAGGCACTGAGTTACATGCTGTTAAATCATGAGCTATAAGCCCGGCATGCTACTCACAAATGTTTATATATGGTCCCGAAAAGCAATAACCGTATGAATTGTCTGAACTCCAAACCATGTTTCCAGTGTACCCGACAGGGGTATCAGGGGCGTGCTGACGCCACACACTGCGTGCAGCTAGATCGGGCAATAAACTGTAATTTAAGAATTCACGCCATTTTCTCAGTCACGCAGCCAGAGGACATTTCCATTCTTGCTTCCTCTAACTAACGAACTAACTAACATACTGCTTACTTACGTAGCCTCTTCACTACTTATCGTTACATTCTGCTTAGCAAAACTAATCTGGTTGCAGAATAACCATCACATTATATAGAAGAATGGCGTCTTCTGGGATGAGGCGCCGTGTAGATTTTATGTGAACCGACGCTTCGGAGGAACATATCGACCCCGTCTTCAGGGTAGAGAAATCCGAGAGCGAGGAACCAGCTTGAGCAGGTGGCTACAGACTACTTTGAAGATGGAGGCGATACGTTCCTCCGAAATTTCCGTTCAATATAAAATCTACAAGGCGCCACATCCCAGGAGGCTGCGTTCTTCACAATGACCGCCGTGAAAACCTCAAATCTTACTGATTATATAGGTTCATGAATGGCCTACTGATGCCGGGTCGCTGGATAATTTATATAACATCCAGTGAGATTTTATGAAAAAATATGTATTGGAAAGAATTAAGAAGATATCACAATTTCATCACTTTCTGGAGATTAGTTTAGTGGGGGGTGGAGTCCAACTGGGTCCACTCGGCACGGCGGTCACTGATTGGCCTATTGTAGCCTGCCCCGGGTGATTATGATGATGGAGATTTTGGTGGAATGAAGATTGGCAGGGGAAACCGAAGTACTTGGAGAAAACCCGCCCCAGCGCCACTTTATCCACCACAAATCCCACTTGACCAGACCCGGGATAGAACCCGGGCCGCCGCAGTGAGAAGCCAGCGACTAACCGCTTGAGCTATGGCGCGGCCTTTTTGGAGAACGATGGAAACCCTCAGATGGAAGCCCACTTAACAACATTGAGGTACTCTACTGTTTCAGGTAATTTCTTCTGCGTATCTAATTTAATTTGGAACTAGGATAGCTCAGTCCCCCTCATTGGTGTCTCCACCTTATCGTGGTGAGGGGGTTTGAGTGCGCCAAGGGCCCTGAGAGCTATACCAGCGGTAGCGTAGCTACTGGCAGGGCCTCCTTTGCTGGACAGGTCAAAGGGTAGGCGTCAGACGAAGACACACACCAAAAACCAAAAACTGATGCCAGAAGCAGCGTCATCAGCAGCGACTTGAAGCACACAGCAAATTATGCTCGAGATGGTTCAAGTTCGTATAGCAACAGGAGTGACCAGAGTGGTTTGAACGGCTGTTGTACTGCGATGTGGAAAGCAAATGGAAAAACTACCACATTATCACTTTTCCTGGATAGTCTCTTTCAAAAAACAGAGATACCATGTATGCGAGAGAGGGGCGGATAGAAGTGACCAGAAGGAGACGTAAGAAGATGCTGGATGATCTCGGGAACAGAAGAGGATATTTTTATTTGAAAGAGAAAACTCTAGATCGCATTAAGTGGAGGAACTGTTTTGGAAGAGACTGTGGACCTGTCGTCTGACAGATTACTGATGAATGAATGAATAGCTCAGTAGGTATAGCAACGGGCTACGAGATAGACGGCCGGAGTGCCTCTCCACTACAGCTTCCAAACAGGTTCTGAGGTCTACCAGACTCCTATTCAATGAGTACCGGGGGTCCTTTCCTCGGCACGAAAGCGGCTGCGTCGCGAACCTGACTATCGGCCTCCAACTGGTGCCGAGATCAAGAATGGTGGAGCTATACCTCCACTTCCACATATATCTTCATTAATCATGCTCAATTAATTAATTAAACACAGGAACAGCTTTACCTTTACGGGTTATATCTGATTTTATTTTACCGGTTCCTCGATAAGAAAATCTTCCGAGCTCAGTGAACGGATACTCTCTGTACTATGACAGGGAATTTGTTAGTTTTCGTGGCAAATCACTTATTTAATCTCATTTCCTTCACATGTTTTCTTCTGTATTTATTTCTAACCAATCTGTGTTATTCCCTCAGATTCACGAACATATAAGGCCACATATAAAACTCCAATTTTATATAATTATCATCAAAGTTTTAATGACCTCTCGCCACTGACCTCACTTCAATAGTCGCCTGCAATTCGGAGTTATATGCTCTTTACCGGACTCGTAAAACATTTATTTTGACATCGTAAAACTCTGATGTCATATAGAAACGTCTGTACTACGGTGTAATGAAGAATATAGTTTCGCGGTTTTGACTGTGGTTTATGTTCAGTGCAGGTTACGGAACATGGGGCTAGTTCTTACAGCTTTACATATATCGGTAGTCCACGAATCACTTCCTAGCTACATTATTTGGAGTTCTTATATGTGCAAATAGACATACATTTGAACTTGCAGGTATGTAGTTTTGTTGCTTACAGTAACAACATTAATTTATATTTACAATTAAATTAAGAACAGATTAAACTCAGAGACTGCTTGCTGTCGTTGTTTTCGGAATCTTCCGTTTTCTGGCATCCTATTTGAAAACGTAAAATAAGTAAAAAAAAAAAGTAAAGCTATCCCCCTGACAGGCCATGGAGGCCATAAGGTTGTGAGATGTTGAGGTTTCCACATTTTCTAAACAATCGGCTCATAAATGGCGGTAAGATTGTCAGCCTTACGCGCCGGCCTCCCTTTACCCCCAAGAATATTTCAAGAATATTCCTGGTACTCATTTCTGTTAGAGGCTGAGTCGACCCCAGGGCCATAGTGCAGCTGGAAGGATAAGGTCAATTGAAAAACAATCCAATGACCTCATCGGGACTTGAACCCGCGACCTTCCGGCTTGTAGCATAGTGCCTCAACCAGCTACGTAGGTTCAGGTAATCAGGAAACGATTGTAGAAGAAAGTTACATCTCTGTTTCTGTCACGCTTTTATTCCTCTGCTTTTATTTTGATGAGGAATGCTGCATTTCCACTTTGTTCTCTTATTATTGCTTTTCATTGAATTTCGTGTTAAACAAGCAAGGGTTTGAGAGCAGCACACAACTGAGATTTCCCTGATGTGGTCCTGCTGCCTCCTGAGCTCGAGTAATGTAGGGAGGTTTATAACATTCGAAGGTGTGAATTATGTACCTAACAAGAGCAGTGGCCATCAACTAATCTACTTTCAATGTGTACAAGGATTTACAGTTTCCTTCTTTGCTAGAGTAAACAAACCACTACACAGTATCCGTAATTTGTTACAGCCCATACACACCGCACTTAATTCAACTATACATGCGCAAGTTACTTCATGCAGACGTGCAGCTGGGTCTGCTACAAGGGATGAAAATAGAATAAAGTTTACCGACAACAGGGTACTCTGGAGTATATGTGGAACAGAGAGGGAGAAATTATGAGGAAATGGAGTAATTTGCAGGATGAGGCTCGCAATGAAATTTGTATTTTGTATTAGCAAAATAATATTAAGGATGACTGGATGTGTGAGGCTTGTAGAAATGAGAAGAGAAATAAGAAGTGCATAATAATTTTTAGTTGGAAATCAGCGAGAACATAGAATTTTCTTTTAAGAATAATATTAAAATGGATCTTTAAGGAATAGGATAGACCTATGAGTGTTTGGAATTTACTCATCTGGCACGGTGTAGGGTCCAGTGGCTGACTCTCATGAACATGACAGTGAGACTTCGGGCTCTATAAAATGGAAAGAACTCATGTCCCAGACAAACAACTGTCAGCTTCTCAAGGACTTTAGTCCTTGGAATTAGTTTCTTGATTTTTGCTGCGCTATTTCAGCTGCGTCTATTATACAGAATTAAACTGAACACAGTGAATTATGTGAATGTGTAAGGAAGTGAATGTAACCTATTTCACATAAATGTCCTGAATTATCCTGCAGTGAGGACACCCTCACTGAGGCGGCGGGCTCTTTGCAGGTACCGATCTCGACTTTTAGACAATCTTGCACCTCAGAACAGCGCCGCTGATTATTTTCTTCATAAGACACGGGTCTTATATAGCAAATTCTAGAAGCTCAAAACACGAAGGTTAGTTACGAATTTTATGCAGGTTTTGTCGACTTTGTGTTCTATAATACTTAGACTTCTAGCAAATGGAGGCTTGTGTTGGTACCTGCAACTAAGCTCATAGTTTCAGTATATATTTTGTTTGTAGGAACTTTAGACCAAGTTTATAAAGACCATAAGCTCAGTTTTAGACTATAGACGATACAAATTATTTGTCTCACAGTAAATACCTGTGCGTCTCGTAACGAAAACGATGACATCAAGTGATAAGAATGGCTATTGTTAGGGAAAAAAGTATAATTAATTAGTTATGTTTCAGACGGTTCCGTGTTTGCGTAGAAACGAAGTATCGTAAAGCTTGGGGTGTCGTTAGTTGCTACTCAAAAATGATATGTCCCTTCCTCGGAGAAAAATATAGCGATAAACACAAAGGAATTTTGTAGATGTAAAAATGAGCTTTCAAAACAATTAAACTTTTTTATGTAATATGTGTAATTGTGCAGCTGTAGTCTGTTACCTATCCTTTCCTGTCTATAAGTTTACATAAAGCCGAAAATATGGAGAAAAAACAACTTTGTATTTCAATATGCCACTATGCAAAGAAACAAAAAAATGTAATTCAAATAATTTCTCTGCACTAATGTATTGTGACGCGTTACCTTACGCCCATCACCGCGACAACCGCTACAATCGGAACGGACACTTCCACGGCAACGAATACGTGGAAATTGGGGAGTTCCCGCAGCAACAAATCGTAGCAACGAATTATCGTTGAGTAAGGCCCCCCCATACACACACAATTTGGCCTGCCGATCGACCTGCAGGTAGAACTGACGGACTGACGGGTTTCCTACAGTCCAAACGATTGACTGGCCGGCCGGCCGCACCACACACATCAGTTTTGCCTTTCAGCCTTGAACTGTGCAGGCCGAACGGGAGGCCAAACTGTGTGTGTATGGGGGGGCCTAACAATGGATGAGACTAAACACGTTACCGGTGTTTCTATAAGAAGCGTTCCCGTAACAACGGACTGTCTGAACAGCGGTAACGGAACCGTGAGGAATGGTTTCTGGAATCCAGTCCCCATAATCTAACCTATACGTGTATAAGCAGAGCCAGAGACGGTTGAGGTCCAACCACGACCAAGGATAGTTGAGACGTCGCATTGGAGTACTGGGCCAGAAGTCAAGTGATACTGCAAGCGATAATAATTGTAAGGTGTGTAAGTGTGAGTGTCCAATAAAGATTCGCTAAATCCGAGACCCACGTGAAGTTATTTGTCGCGTGACATACCCAACACGTGACAGTATTTTCAGCTGATCACAGTGTCCGCCTTGTCTAAGGAATGGGTGTAATATATTGTCACGTATCGGGCGTATATCGCGACAAATAAATTCTCGATGTATTCGGTGTAGCGAATTTTATTTCACATTCGCACTTACAATCACTCAAATTACAGATTTACGATTACTGCTATCTGCAGTATCACAATTAGTACACTCCAAATGCCAGAATACAACTGACTAGTTGCTGGCTAACTCGGCGGTAGCTCCAGGACTCACTGACTGACTCAGTACAACTCGACTCGGCGACTGTTACAGTACAACTGACTGTGAATAGCCTTCGCTTCTCCCTATGTAGCCTCGATCGGACAATACGGCCACGTAATAGGCACCCTTGTTGCTAGCCACGCTGTCCGGTTACGTCACCGCTGTTGATTCGCCTTGCATAGTTACCCGGTTACGGGGCTCGGCTATCTTCGGCTCCGCTCGGCTCTCTTCGGCTCCGCTCGTGACGTCACCGCGCATGGCTGCCAGGATGCGGGGTGATTACTCGCCTATTACGCGAGCGTTACGTTACCGCTGAGGGGTGGGAGGGGAGCGCTGACTCACCCGCCGCGTCACTGCTGGTGGGGGGGGGGGCTCGGCTTTGCGCAACATGTCACAATATATTAACAGCAAAAGGCTTGAAATAAGCAAATTCTCACCACTAAATTTCAGAATGAATCTCTTCAGTAACTCCCAAATCACCAGAAGCTTGTGGTTTATTCATCCATTCAAAATGAATTATTTCCAATAATTATTACTATTTATGGTGCATATGACGTCCACTAAGATGCAGTAGTGACTTTTTTTTTCGTAGAATTTCAAATCATTATTCGTTCTCTATTTAAGAATAATAAAAGAACTTGTTCCGCGTGTATTTTACTACTAATATTATATATGTGTATATTCAACTTTTCGTTACTGTACGAGCCAATATTCTTTTATCTCGCAAGGTCGACGCAGTAAAGAAGCCTTCCATTTTATCATGTCGAACTATCGATGTTGACTGGAATGCTATTAAAAACTATTTTAATTGGGTGCTTGGCCTAACCCTAAAAAGATTCCACCCTTCATATTTTATCGGAACAGATCATGTGTCGTGGTTCCGGCTAGGTTAGGAATTGCTTCATCTCTCTGAGTGGTGTTCACTTCCTCGAGACCAGTGATTCCAAAATTACAATCTGATTCATTCCAAGCCACGTAATAATTTATGGCACATATATAAAAGAACCATGTTAGGTGGATCACCTGTCACCACGACATAGCGCGTCCTCAGGTTGCGGATGGAGGAGACGCCCTCCAGTCTTGGAGGGAAGCTGTGAATATATTGAATAAGCAGTCGCAGACAACCGACAAGAGGTGACCCTCCAGCTTGGGGGTTGGGCGTGGGCCTAACAATTCCTCACCGTAAAAAATAAGTATGTTACGAAAATGAACACAAAGCCTCGGATCTGGACGGATTCCTTGGATAAACGACCTAATCTATAGAAAATGGATATGAGATTTGGCACTTGGAATATTCGAAGTTTGTATAGGGCAGGTTCACTCAAGGCAGTGGCAGAAGGAATCTTGAAATATAAGTTAGATTTAGTGGGAGTACAGGAGGTCAGATGGGATGGAAGTGGCATCGCACCAGCAGGAGACTATACATTTTTCTATGGAAAGGGGAATGGAAATCATGAATTAGGTACAGGTTTTCTCGTACATAAGAGAATCGTATCAGCAGTTAAGAGGGTAGAGTTCGTTAGCGATAGGATATCATATATAATACTGAAAGGTCGCTGATGCGATATCGTTGTTATGAATGTTCACGCCCCAACAGAAGATAAAATTGATGATATAAAGGATAGATTCTATGAAGAACGAGAACATGTATTTGATTAATTCCCGAAGTACCCTATGAAAATTTTGTTAGGAGATTTCAATGCCAAAGTAGGGAGCGAAGACATTTTCAAACCAACAATTTGGAAAGAGAGTTTGCATGAAATTAATAATGATAGTGGAGTCAGAGTAGTAAACATGCCACATAAAAAAATCTTACTGTCAAAAGTACAATGTTCCCACATCGTAACATCCATAAATTTACTTGGACATCTCCTTATGGGAAGATACACAATCAAATAGGCCATTTTTGATAGATAGGAGACGGCACTCAAGTATGCTTGATGTCCGATCATTCAGGGCAGCAGACTATGAAACTGACCCCTACTTGGTGGTGGCAAAGCTTAGGGAAAGACTGACAGTGAGCAAGCAAACAACACACAGAGTTCATATGGTGAGGTTGAATCTCAAGAAATTAAGTAAGGTAGAGGGTAAAGAGCAGTATTGTGTTAAAATCTCAAATAGGTTCACAGTTTTGGAAAACTTGGAAACTGAGGTGGATGTTAATAAAACTTGGGAAACTATTAGAGATAATATAAAAATGTCTGCCAAAGAGAGTCTAGGTTATTATGAACCGAAGAAGCATAAGCCATGGTTCGATGAAGGATGCTCAGATTTATTAGATCATAGAAAGCAGGCCAAATTGCAATGGTTACAGGATCCAAGCCAGTTAAATGGGGATAATTTGAGCAATATAAGACGTGAAGCCAGCAGGCATTTCAGGAACAAAAAGAGGGAATATCTGAAAGATAAAATTGATGAGCTTGCAATGAACAGTAAGAACAAGAATATTAGAGACCTGTATAGAGGAATAAATGACTTTAAGAAGGGTTACCAGCCTGGCAGTAACTTAGCGAAGGATGAGAATGGTGATCTGCTTGCAGATTCCCACAACATTTTCAATAGGTGGAGGAATTACTACTCTCAGTTATTGAGTGTACATAGGGTCAGTAATATTAGGCAGACAGAAATCCCTACAGCTGAGCCGTTAGTACCTGATCCTAGCCCTTTTGAGGTTGAAAGTGCTATTGCAAAATTGAAACGGTATAAATCGACAAGTAGTGATTAAATTCTGGCAGAACGTATTCAAGCAGGAGGTGAAATATTACATTCTAAGATCCACAATCTAATTATTTCTATTTGACATAAGGAAAAATTGCCTGATCAGTGGGAGTCCTTCACAAGAAGGATGATAAAACTGAGAATAGTAACTATCGAGGGCTATTACCGCTATCAACTTCATACAAAATTGTATCCAACATTCTTCTCTCAAAGTTAAGTCCATATATAGATGAAATTATTGGGGATCATCAGTGTGGGTTTCGACGTAACAGATCAACTACAGTTCAGATCTTTTGCATTCGTCAGATGCTGGAGAAAAATTGAAGCAGAATGAGACAATACATCAGCTATTCATAGACTTCAAGAAAGCCTATGATTCGGTTAGGGGAGAAGGGAATATTCTGATAGAGTTTGGGATACCAATAAAATTAGTTAGGTTGATTAAAATGTGTTTAAAGGAAACGTATAGTAAAGTCCGTGTAGGTAAATATTTGTCTGATAAATTTCCTATCCAGAATGGTCTAAGACAAGGAGATGCTTTATCGCCACTCCTTTTCAACTTTGCTCTAGAATATGCCATTAGGAAGGTCCAGGGAAACCAGGTGGGACTGAAATTAAACGGGACACATCAGCTGTTGGCCTATGCCGATGATGTGAATCTGCTGGGTGATAATGTAGATACCATAAAGAAAAACACACAAACTTTAATTGACGCAAGTAAAGATTTTGGTCTAGAAGTAAACACAGAGAAAACTAAGTATATGTTGCTGTCTCGTCAACAAAATGCAGTGCAAAATCATGATATAAAGATAGGAAAGAGATGTTTTGAAAATGTGGCTCAATTCAGAAATTTGGGAACAACGATAACAGATCGAAACCTGATTCATGAGGAAATTTAGAGGAATTTCAATTCGGGTAATACTTGCTACCATTCAGTCCAGAACCTTTTGTTTTCTCGTCTGCTGTCCAAAAACATAAAAATTCGAATATACAAAACTATAATTTTGCCTGTGGTTCTATATGGGTGTGAAACTTTGTCTCTGACATTAAGGTAGGAAGATAGAATGAGGGTGTTTGAGAACAGGGTGTTGGGGAGAATATTTGACCGAAGAGAGATGAAGTGACAGGAGGTTGGAGAAAACTGCATAAAGAGGAGCTTCATAACTTGTACCCTTCTCCAAGTATAATTAGAATGATCAAGTCAAGGAGGATAAGGTGGGCAGGTCATGTAGCACGAATGGGGAAACGAGGAATGCGTATAGGATATTGGTGGGAAAGCCAGAAGGAAAGAGACCACTGGGAAGTCCAAGGCGTAGGTGGGTGGACAATATTAGAATGGATCTTAGAGAGATAGGATTTGATGGTATTGATTGGATTGATATGGCTCAGGATAAGGCCCAGTGGAGGGCTCTTGTGAACACGGTAATGAACCTTCGGGTTCCATAAAATTCTGGGAAATTCTTGAGTAAAAAAAAAAAGTAAAGCTATCCCTGTACCAGGCCGTGAAGGCCCATAGGGTTGTGAGACGTTTAGGGTCCCATATTATCTAGACAGTCGGTTCAAAGATGGTGGCAAGGTTGTCAGCCTTACGCGCCGGCCGCGCTTAACTCCCCAGGAAAATTATTTAATTAATTCCTTTTAATCATTTTTGTCAGAGGCTGAGTCGACCCCCGCGCCAGAGTGCGCCCGGAAGGATTAGGTCAATTGAAAATTGTCCAATAATCTCATCGAGACTTGAACCCGCGACCTTCCGGCTTGTAGCATAGCCCCTCGACCAACTAAGCTACCGCGTGCCCCCTGGGAAATTCTTGAGTAGCTGCTGAATTGGCGGCTCCTCCAGAAGGACTCAGCTCCATGAGTAAGTAAGTAAGTAAGTAAGTAAGTAAGTATATAAAAGAACAGCACACGCAGAGCTAACACCGAGAACTGGAATACTAAAATAATATTGTGGCACATAGACCCTTTGCTGGGCAGAGACGTCGAAATTGACGAGTACAACCGTCGCTATGAAATAGGCGGATAAACAACCGCTTCTAAGCAACGGCTCGGTAAGCACGTTTCCGCGGAAACGATATTCAGTCTTTCGCTAGGCAACCGCCCACGAGAACAATATAAGAATTGTTGTAAGCGGTGTTTTCTCTTGGGTCCGCTCCGAGGTTTTATAACGAGGACACCAGCCGAGTTGCAATCAGGTCNGGAGCATCCCCCGTGTGGAGGCGGGGTCGAATACCTCCACCGTGACCCTGCGAGTCGTAGGAGGCGACGAAAAGGGAAGCCTCATATCTGAGACAGTAAAATATGGTCGCGAGTCCCAAGGGACTCCGACCCGAGAAAGATCGCTCTGGCAATGGCCAGCAGCATATGCACAAGACAGACCCGTCCTCTCGTCAGAGAGGGCGCCCCACGAAAACAAAACCGTAACTGTCAAACGGTAAAATTAATATCTGGTCATGAGCCCCAGATGGGGCTCGACACCAAGAATTACTGACTGACTGACCGTCAGTCGCAATGTGACTTTGACTTTGACTTTGACTTTGACTTTGAGTTGCAATCAGTTGCCTACAGTTCAGTTGAGTGAAGTGACGTGAAGTAGCTGGTTGATGGGTGAGAGAGCTCGGTTGTCAGTTGGAAGTCAGCCTGTGAAGAGGAGACCAGGAGGCTGGCGTGAAATGGTCGTCAGCCTAGGACCCAGTTAGTTGCGTTGTCATGTGACAAATGTTCTGCACATACGGCTGTGACAAAAGGACTTAAGTGCGGGAAGCTCAAGAATCTCCCTCGGTAGAAGCCGTTGTCAGGAAATGGCTAGTTGAGACTAATAAACTGAGGACACTAGTCTCTGTGTGTCAGTGTTCTTCAAGCTCCGAGTAATGTATACAAGTGGTCAATAAATCCTTTCAGCATATCACGTCTATAAACACACATACCTAAAACGTGACAGTATTTCAATATTAAGGTTCATGCCATATTCCCAGCACATATATTAGAGATATATAAAAAGATATATTGGAAATTTCTCCCAACGTACCTCTGACGATCATTCTTCCATAATAACCACAGCTACACATGAGCTGCAGCTGATACAGCGTTTTAAAATGATATGTGAACTCATTATCTGACTCAGACTCACAAACTCAGATCTTTCTCCGATTCAGAGTTTTACTCAAATTATAAGTTACAAAAGAAATTGTTAGATTCAGTAACGTTACAGAAAATGTATTCTAATTTGTTAATAAAGGCGAAATGTTATTCCTGCGCACAGACAAACTACGCAAAGAGAAGTGCTACCCATACGAATAGAGCTGAACAGTGGTTCGGGCTGTTATAATTCGAAAGTTCAGACACATGCAATTACGTCAGTAACAGGCAGGTGCGTCTAGAAAGTTTGGAAACCGTCTCATTAACAGTTCGTGAACTATGTTTGCTTCAGCTGCCACTCGTAGCGCTGGTATCGGAATGGCACGTTTCTTCCGCAACTGAGTCTTTTCATATGATGTCAAAATTAACCGCAGGACTCTTTTGGGCAATGTAGGACACATAATATTGAAATATTTCCCTGGAAGAAAAAAATACGAGTATAACTGATTTTCAAACCCCAAACTGGTTAGAAAATATTCCAAGTATCAAATCATTTCTTGCACTACCTCGATCCTTGTTCGATATAACTAACAAACCACCACAAGAATTCGGAGTCAGAAAAGAACAATGGTGACATTTCAGAAAGCTCACAACAACAAAAAGATAATAGTGTGACATGTAGACCCGCTGCTAATCAACGACAGCGAAAAATTAGACAACGGCCCATAAATAGCAACAGATAGACGATGTTTTCTGTGCGGTCCGTGCGAGTTATTATAAGCAGGAGCGTTAATGTGGAGTGAGGCCGCGCCATATCTCAAGCGGTTAGTCGCTGGCTACCCACTGCGGCGGCCCGGTTCGATCCCGGGTCTTGTCAAGTGGACAGAGTGGTGCTGGGGCAGGTTTTCTCCGAGTACTTCAGTTTCCTCTACCACTGTTCATTCCTCCATGTGCTCCACAATCACCCTCACCTATCATCTGGGGTTGGTACAATAGGCCAGAAGTGGCCGCAGTACAAGGGACTTAGTCCTACCCCACTAGCAATAAATAATAATAGTGAGTGAGTGAGTGAGTGAGTGAGTGAGTGAGTGTTAGATAACCGCTACGGTTCAGTCTTTGTGAGCTGTTACTGTTAGAAGCTGGTAGCTGAGGCCAGGGACAGTTCGGGAACCCAGAGGAAAGGGAAGGTCCGCCTTTGAAAGCCGATACCAAACAACGGCTAGTGGTGACTATAACAGACTGAGAACATTAATGCGTGTGTGTAACAGTGATTTCTAAAGTATAGTCACGAGTTGTGTGTTGAAGTGTTTAATTAGACCGAGTACCAATCCAAACATAAGTCCTCTTATGAAATTTGAATAACAAAAAACTCCGAAGCCTGTAGTCCGCAATAGAACTATACCAACCGAGCGACCGCCACTTCTCGGCGAAGTTAGTGCCAACTTTAGTGGATAGAGGGTGTCGCGTGGTCAGCGCAACGGATCCTCACGGCCGTTAATCTCGGATTTCTAGACCGGAGCCGCTATTTCCTTGAAATAGCTCCTCAATTATCCTAATGAGGCTGAGAGGACCCCGTTCCAGAACCGCTACTTCTCAGAAGATCTGGTAGCGCAGGGAATTGAACCTGGACCTCTGACTACTAGACCACAGAGGAGGTCTTGATAATAGATCGGCCAAATTTTAAAATTATCCTCTTGCAGTGATCAAAGTTAGCTCTTTCTAATCGACCCAATAGAGTGGGTGTCTCCCATCCCCTCATCTGAGGATGGAAACAGGTTCAATTTCCGAAACGCTGTGTTCTTTAGAATACCTGACGTCGGACAAAGTCCTGACCCCAAATAATTTTGAGTTCTTCTATTTATCACAAATAAATATATTAACAAAACATCCCATATTAAGAATGAGGCTCTTCTTTAAACAGATAAAACAAGCATGCATAATTGAAAGCTAGTAAAATACCTACTCTTAGAAGAAAGTTTATGAGAGATTCAGAGCGTAATAATATTATGATATATGCTAGATTAAAAAATTTAAACAAATACGGCTCGAATATAACATTAGATAATCACACAAAGTGATATAAATTAACGCCATTGCCAGTAACAAATAACTGAGCCCTCTGTGGACCCAAAATTCACGAGTAACTCGCTTTCGTAACGAGATTTTGATGCAAAGTGACACTCGTGCCAGATTTCTTGTAAAGCTATTTTACTATAACAACTCTTCCAACACAAAGTTATCCCCTTGTCATGCTGGTACGTTATTGGCTTTCATTTTTTCTTCCCTCTTGTAAAGCCTTTCCGCTATATTACACTCAGCTGTTTTCATACAGGTTTCCGGAGAAAAAAAAAAGATTGGCAAAAATCCTATTTATAATCCTATCAACATTTCCCTTACAAAAACCATACATTCTCGCTCCGTGCTGCCTATGCGTCACTTCTCCAGAACAGACTTTGAACTGTAGAATACACTTCCTGAAGATTACAGATTTCTGGGACGTGAGGCTGTGTAGTCTGGTAGATCTTTACCGCTATGTTACAAGAACCTGCTCTTTCCATCTTCAGGGTAAAAGATGGAAGTAACACGTTTCTCCTAAACTTCAGTAACGATTTACCAGACTATACAGCGTCATATTATTTCAGTTAATAATATTGTCACGAGTATTAGTGACTATATATGGGGTTTAGTTTGGTGAATAGATTTATTGACCACTTACAGGTCGTAACTACAAGGAACTGTAACACTATTGCTGATTTCCACACTACAAGTGACTCCACATTAAGTCTTCTCAATCTTCTTCCACTAGCCTTTACTTGGTGACGGTTATATATATGCAGTGTTTTCAATAGACGTTTTCTAGTAAAGAAGCTTAACAATTGAGACTCTTCCGCTTCCGTTGCCCGCTGGTTAAGACTCCACAGCTGAACCATTAACGCAACTTGTCTATAGCTCCATCTACTCTCAGCCTCCCTTACAGAACTCCTCTCAACTGCCAACCTTCATCTGAACTCAACTGCTGACAGCGTGATTTTCTTCAAGATAACTGCTCGGCACGGAAACCACAGAAAACACCTCGGTTGTCAAGAATACGTGTTTATGGGACCTTTACCTAGCAATGGATATATGCGAACCACATAGAAAACTCCCCTCGTGACATTGGTTATATTGTTGCATGCCGGTGTTTCGGGCGTTACATAGAAATGGGTTTACATGTCACACTATTCATAGATGTCGCTGTGAGATCCTCAGAATACACGGAGCTTCTTTTCTTTAAACCGGTAAGAATAAAGCGAAAATGAACAGACTGAGACTCACGTTTTCAAAATATCTAGTTTCCGTCGGCGCCATGAAATATTGAGCTCCAACCGTCATAAAACCCCGAAACACGTTATTGTGGCAGACATAGGAAAATCGTGAACATTTTATTCGCTTTTGTATACATTTGAGAAGAATGATGTGGTGACCGCGCGAAATACATACTCGCTTTCATTGTTTGTGAGGCTATATGAGCAAATTATGTATAGAGACAAGAGAAATTTCGTACAGGTAGTCACTAAATGCTCTATGAATATTTGTATTTGTTTTACTTTAAAGCACTAATATAGCGATCGAAGAGTGCTGTATTCTGGGATATAACAACGTGCATTCCGCTGAAAGTGAACGGGTGTTTCGGAGGAACATACTGCCTCCATCTTCAGGGTAAAATATTAAGCGGAGCGAGAAACTAGTGTGAAAGCAGGTGGCAAGCTCGATTTCTTGCTCAACTTATTCTTCTACACTAAAGATGGAGGCGGTATGTTCCTCCGAAACGTCGGTTGAATTTCAAAGGGCCACACAACAATATATCCCACAAGATACTCATTAATAACCACGTTTGAGAGAAACACAAATCCCACAATATGGCGTCAGTTCTAAATTTTGAGGTAATGATTTCATTGCCCTGTTTTAGACCGTAGGTAATAAAATGAAATTTTATTCTCCTTGATTGACTGATATGCCTGCAATTGTAAATACATACGTACACTGTGTAACGGCAAGTTTTGTGATCATGGTGATATTTCAGGTCTCATAATAACAGGGATTTTTTTGATGAACTGCCCAAGTAATATTCTGTGCCATGGAAGTAGATGTGTTCTGTCACGCTCAAACCTCATATTTTCTGGGTCACGTGTGCGATTCTCGGAACCTCTGATGAGATATTGATTTGCACCTGCAGTGTTTTCCTAAACTTGCGACAAACTGATACGACAGGTTTCTGCTTTATGTGCAGTTTATTCCTCATAATATAATCAATCGTCATGCTTATTAACAGTCTGAATTTCCCCGGTGTTCAATGAAGTACATTTAATAGATCACGTGATGTATAAATTGAGTTTCTGTCTAAATAAATATATGTTTTGCGTCTAGTGAAATCTCGTATGCTAGAACTTGAAACTCATCTGGACAATAAGAAATTTTTATGATGAAATTAATAACGATGGAAAATGATGCAATTATAAAGGTAAAGGCAAAGCTGTCCCTCTACTTAACTAATTAATCACTACGCCGGAGTGAATGTATAGATTCACCTTTTCTTGACCTCGGCACTAATTGAAGATGATGGTGAGCTTCAGGATCTAGCCGTTTTGCACCCCAGAAGAGGGCCCCCGGTACCCATTGGATAGGCGATTGGGTAGACCCCAGAGCCGGTCAGGCTAAGGTGGAGAAGAGAATATTCTTAACACTAACGTGGATCGAACTCCGACCCCTGGGTCGATCATCCCGTAGCCAGTCACTATACCGACAACGCTATCCTGGCCCCAGTGATATCATTATAGGTCACCAAATTTCGGAGCTCGATTTTAAAATATAGAAAGAGTGTTGTGAAGACTTTCATATCTCCCATTTCTCCTTCTGGAGCTAGGCCATCCGTGAAACACTTCGTTTCACTTCAGTTTCTTAATTTTATAGACAGTCGATAGGACTCCTTGGAAGAGGGATCAGCAAGGCAGCTACGTGCACAAGGCAACACAAACAGAGTAAATACAGGCATATATTCATTCCTCGCGTGGGATTCGAGCCCATGACTCCAGTGTTTGTGCGGGCGAAGACGAGTCATGCCCCTGACAGCTCGGCCACTGCGATGGACGATATGAAGACATGTCATGTGTAAAAGTGGCATGAATTCTTTCGCGTACTTAGAAGTATGCAGAACACGCCATTTCGTTCAAGAGGAAGGATGACAATGATGATAACGAAGACAATTATTTTGACGAGGAATAAAGAACCTCCGTGGCCTGTAGTTCGCAAGCGAACTATACCGACCAGCGACCGCCGCTTGTCGGCGAAGTTAGTGCCAACTTGGCCGCGCCATAGGTCAAGCGGTTATTCGCTGGCTTTCCACCGCTGCGGCCCGGGTTCGATCTCGGGTCTGGTCAAGTGGGATTTGTGGTGGACAAAGTGGCGCTGGGGCAGGTTTTCTCCGAGTACTTCGGTTTCCCCTGCCAATCTTCATTCCACCAATTGCTCCACAATCACCGTCACCTATCATCTGGGGTTGGTACTCGTACAATAGGCCAGAAGTAGCCGCAGTACAAGGGACTTAGTCCCACCCCACTAGCAATAAAAAATAGTGCCAAGTTTAGCGGGTAGAGGGTGTCGCGTGGTCAGCGCAATGAATCCCCAAGGCCGTTAGTCTCGGTTTTCTAGACCGGATTATGGCGAGGAAGAGAAATGTGAAAAAGTCTTTGTCGATTTCTTACTCGCACCTGCTTTGAATTTCAGAAGTCACAGATTCGTTTCTCGGCCAGAGACCAGCTATTCTGACAGCGTTTCTGTGATTTCCCTCAGCCCTGAAGGTAAATGTTAAAATATTACTCTAAAATATGCCACGACATGTCCCTTTTACTTCCTTTGCAATTCATATCTTCCGTACCAGCCAATAAGACACTCTATAATCCATGTAACTCAGGAGCTTTTTTAACATTAGAATCCACAATTTCATCACACAGTGTACTCATTAAGTTTCCATGGAACTACCAGCAGAATCTGCGCCCATCTTTCCGTGACTTCAGTTGCCTCTCCCATAAATCAGGAACACGCAACATTGAAAGTCTAAACGTTACGCTCCGATATGAGGTCCATTTATTTTACAAACTTTGTTTTACAGACACGCCGGTCACGGTTGCTGAGCGGTCTAAGGCATGTACTGTCTTCGCTCCCTCGGAAGCCGGAATCTTGGGTTCGAATCACAATCAGGGCATGGATGTTTAGTGTTTGTGTGTGTGTGCATTTTCCTGTGTTTGTGTACAGGTAGAGGCCTTGTGACAAGCTGATCACTCGCCCAAGAAGTCATACCGAATGTCTAAGACCAAGTAAACCGAAGTAAAACAGAGAGTTTCATGGAGGTGGGCCAAGGCCCAAATTGAAGCTGTAGCGCCAAAGAAGAAAGAGTGCATTATTGATTTCAGTTGACGGAAATACAAGAATTTTTAGATAAAACAAGGAAATACCCAGTTATGTCAACCTTTGTACGAAGGTACTGCCTCGCATCATGTTTATGCTGACCCGCGGTCTCAGATGTCGGAGAACACCCAGAGACTCACAACCCATTGCACGACCGTGCCAAACAGTCTCGCAGCTAGAAACGGCGGGCGGCAACCTTTATTCACACGGACAAGGTTCCAAAATCCCCAGACGATTGTGGGGGGGCTCTGACCTGCTTCCAAGACAGACAAGGTGAACGGCCTCATCCGGGGCATAGACGAGGCGTGCGTCTTGCCCACTGGGATCGCCATGGGGAAGGTTCGCTTGACGACTGCAGACAGAGAGTCGCGAGCTAACCCTGTCCAGCAAAGGCCAGCCGACATGCAGACCAGATGGCATGGATTACTCGCCCGCTTCAGACGTGACGCGGAACCCGGGAGGAACCGGTGAGCCCTGTTTGAGCTTCTCCCCTGGAAGTGACACACAACGTACTTATTTTCGTCGGTTATTTCGCGACACAGACTAAGAATAATTGAGGTACTATCCAGACACTCTCATGAAGTCGTTCTTGTAGAGATGTCAAAAGTGTGCTGCACCTTCAGAGAAGACAGATGTCATGGCCACGACACTGCAACCACTGTCTCCTAGCAAGGAACACGGGACACAGGATGTGAGCCGTAGTCAATTTACGCGATAGATTTCAGCGTAGATCCGGCGGTGTTGTAGGCAGATCTGTTCCTGGTAGAACACCGTGCTGGTATGTTGTGGTATTAGGGGGAACTGCCATCATCTGCGGAGGATGTCAGTCAATATCAGAGAGCAGAGAACACCTGCAGAGCAAGAACATATTCCATTACACTTCCTCATGATTCCGGACTTTATGGACACTGAGTATGTGTATGGGTATTAAAGTATTTCAATTAGATTTCAATTTATTTTTAGAGGTAAAAAAGAAAGGTAAAGCTATCTCTGTAACAGGCCGTGAAGGCCCATAGGATCGTGAGACGTTGAGGCTCCCACATTCTCTAGACAATCGGCTCACATATGACGGTGAGTTTGTCAGCCTTACGCGCCGGCCGCTCTTTACCCCCCTCTCAGGAAGATTCATGGTACTAATTTCTGTTAAAGGCTGAGTCGTCCCAGGGCGATAGTGCTGATGGAAGGATTAGGTAAATTGAAAAATCCACCTCATCGGGACTCGAACTCGCGACCTTCCAGCTTTTAGCATATTGCCTCAACTAACAACGTTACCGCGTGCTCCAATTTGAGATAAATTTTTAAAACAAATTGAACAAAAGTTTTCTTCATCAGATGAATTCCCAAATGAATGATAGTGTTGATATCACAGTGTATTGAAGATTCATGCCCTCATACTGTCCCCACTAATAATGTAGTTCTCTACAGAATATATTGGGGGGGGGGCAACAGCAGTAGATTAATCTATAATTATCTTCTGAGCTTACAGCCGTATGAATATTAACAGTAATATTATACATTGTAATTCAGATATCTGCGTAGTTAACTTCCCACCGAAGTACCACGTCAAAATTACCTATATCGCGTTACATTCTGAAACTTGTGTGATGTACTTGTTTGTCTTTGAATATGCATTTACCCCATTACTGCTTACCTTAACCTGGTCGCTTGGAGCGTTGCTGCCAACATTCGAACACTACTTTTTAAAAGAAAATGCGAAATATCGAAACTAAGACATTTGCTACGAACGACAGATTCCAATTTTTGCAGCCACCTTAGGCGATTAACTCTCAAGGCAAGCGGGCGAACTTTTCCTTGAAGCACGTGTTGGTCCATTGCACCCAAGCCTGCTCCTCAAAACGCGAGTGGGTGACAAAAACGGTATGCAGGTGCCTCAAGTTGTATTTATACTGCCACAGTCAATAAGTTCGTGGAATGGCCGCGAAGCGCCGTACGAGAATTTCCTGCCAATATGTTTCAGCAATGTTTTCGACAGCTATATCAACGTTGGCAGACTTGCATAGCGGCCAATTGCAACTATTTTGAGGGCCGATATGGATCTGCCTAAGTGTATGTAAATACCTTGTGATATGATGTGATAAAACCACATTCCACGAACTTAATGATTCTACCACGTATGTCTTTGTCTGCATTTGGATGTCTCACATAATTCGTAGCATTTCAAATCAAAGCTGTGAATCTCGACTGCATATCGTTTTGTGGCCCCGTAAAGTCATGTTGTGCCGGCCATGGTAGCCGAGCGGTCTAAGGCATGTACTGTCTTCGCTCGCTTTAAAACCGGGATCGTGAGTTCGAATCCTACTCAGGGATGTTTAGTTGGTGTGTGCGTTTTTCTGTGTTTGCGACCAGCTGATCACCCGCCCAAGGAGTCCTACCGGATGTGTAAGATCTAGAAAAACCGAAGTGAACGGAGAAGTTCATGGAGATAGGCCTAGGCCCACTGGGGCTCTAGTTCCCAGGGGAAAAAAAAATCATGTTGTATGTGGTTTCGTGACATTGCATTAACCATTTAGAGTAACTAAGCACAGCTAAATCACAGGAAGAAGAAGACCAAAATAGTTGTAGGGTCTACCTAACGCTGACAACATTTGAATGTGGAGATAGGGTGGAGGAAATCTACATGAAAATTTTGCTTACTTTTTGCACGATTCGGTAGCAAAACCGCGATCCTCTACAACAATAAAGAAATGGAGGGGTGGGTTGTATGATATGGTTACGGAATAATCCATTGCTAGACAACGTTTCGGTAAACACCGCCTGAAAGCCGGAAGCTTCACAGTGGAAGAGAAGACTCTCTTGGCCCAGTAAGGAATAGAGCGAGTGTTAGACAGTCGTTGGTTTTGAGCTGTCATCATTGATTGTAACTGTAAAGAAGTGCCAACAAATCCAGCCATCTAATCCAAAACCCATTATTATTAGTCACGGAACCCCGAACACGTGACAATATGTTTCTACTTTAGGCGTGGTACACACTCCGCCCCACTTCGATGCTCTTAACCTAAGAACTGCAGTTATACCGGGTATGTGGTGCTCCCTTCTGTCTCATGTCACGGGTATCTTGATTATTTTCCTGTTTCCTTCTTTGGATACATGTTGTCTTTCTTCCTTTATTTCTCTTCCTGTCCCTTTCTTCTGGTTTCCTCTTTACCATAATTTACTATCCTCTACGGCTTCATTTTGTATCTCTTGTTGAAGAGCATACTTACGCTTCTTAGCCTCTACTTTAGGAACGTTCAACTGTTTTCCTGTTTCCTTCCTGTCCTGTTGGTTGTTTTGTTCCTTCGAGCCTCTCGTATATTGATCAGGGATCAGGGTGTTGGGAAGGGCTCCAGCGACGGAGGATATGAGTGGGAACTGGGGGCTCTTCCGACGGCAGTTTCAGCTTTTATTGGCATAAAGCGGAAAGAAGGATCTTGTATCTGATCGGAAAAGAAAGGGGGATAAGCAGACTTGGAACAACAACAGCTCGAAGAATAAGGCAAGTGTAAGGATGGGTGTAGGACATAGAGTAGGCTGGTGTAATAGTAAGGCTCTTGACTTTATTTGGCAGGTTCGAACCTCAGGATTCTCTTTGCTTTCCTCATTCCCATGATAATAATACATTTAGACCATTACTGTTTCCTTCTAAATCCTTTCCAAATCAGTGTTCACCATTCATGCTAGCACTCGATGATATGTAATCTTCAGATACTGACAGAGTTGTTAAGTAAATCAAACTTACTCACTCAAGGAGCTGAGCCCTTCTTCAGAACCTGCCAATTGTGCAGCTACTTAAGAACTTCCCAGCATTTTATGGAACCCTAAGGTTCATTACCATGTTCACAAGAGCCCTTCACTGACCCCTAACCTGAGCCAGATCAATCCAATCCATAACATCCCATCCTTTCTCTCTAATCCATTTTAATATAAAATAAATAAATATCAAATTATCAAATAAATAAACAGAAAGAAAATAATTACATGTATCGCGTCCGAGTGCGTATATAAAAACATTGTTTCTTCTTAACAGCGCTTTGCTTTTCAACTTTGTTCTGAATACTTAGTACAAACTAAGCAATATATCTTCCGGTCATTTGGTTTTACGTTCCAGTATAGTTTTAATAATTATAACAGGGGCCCAGACGATCCAATCGTATTTATTTATTTAACAACTGTGTGGTAACTGGTGTCAGTATACGTTTGGCTTTCCATCGTCATAATTAGCACATTACGATAACAGCAAGGGATTAGGAGCGTTTCTCATTAGTAAACCCTCTTGTTGCAGTTGCATAATGTCTTCATTCTCCTGGGATCAGATGATCCTTAGGTTTATATTTCAAGCGTTCTGTTTGTCTTCGTTCTGTACACTATCCGTAGTCAATTGGTTGATTCTTAGGAAGTTAACCGCAACATTTTCGAAGGCACAATTCCCTTTTCAGTGTTTGGATGGCGGTGATATCAGTCCCTTACTTTGCTTCCTTACTCTGTCAGCTTCATGTTGCTTTCTTGTTTAGCTTATTCTTCCATCCTGAAGATAGAGGCGACAATTCCTTCGAAACGTCGGTTGACTTTCAGCGGACTACACGGCGTTATATCCCAGAAGATTCCACAGGGATGATTTTAGTGAGCATAATTTGAATAATATAGGGCACACCCAAGTCTTAAATACAGCCCTACGTGACGAACCAGCCTCCTCTCAAGTTATGAGTAGAAGATGTTTCAGAAACATCATCACAGTTTATGACACGAAATTTACGGGCACTGTGGTAAAATCTGCCAATTGTGTCGTAATTCTTAAAACAGTTTTAATTTTATTGGTGTGTAAAATGTTTAGGTTACAGCCATTTGAATGTCACGGGGTGAACAACAGGTCAGCAGAAATTAATGTTCATATAACAGAAAGCAGAAAGAAAGATTAATAAAATCATGTGGTCCCAGACCATCGCTAATTCCGCCTGTTCTGTCCCGCCGACCCCAACACTGGAGAGAATTTGCTTCCTTCACTATAGCTGCATGTCCCACAGTACGCGATTTTCCTTAATTTCTTTCGAAGCTACATAACTTCTGCAGTTGATACAGAGTCATCCTGTATCGTACTAATAAACCTTTACCACCATTGCACGGCTGTGAGGAGTACCTCCTTTCTGGAGGTAACACCATGTATTCCGGCGATTTAGCGACGTTTCGTAGGAACAAACACTTCCGTCTTCGGAGTCGAAGAGTAAACCAAGTAAGTATTGAGCATAAGCACAATAGATCGGTGTAGGTCGCGGTGCAAGGGCCGAGAAGACCCACCCCTTATACATTCATTCATTCAAGTATTGAGCAAGATGCAGGAATATCCTTCCTGCTGCTTGCTTGGCTTACTCATTGGCCTTGAAGAACTTCTGCCAGACCACACGGCGTCACATCCCACAAAATAGCTCAATTTCTCGACGATACCAGAATCGAACCTGGGACATCTAGATCTGTAGCCAGGAACTCTGACCACTAGACCACACAGGCTGTCATTACACGACTAATCATATACATATATAGGCTGAATATTTTACAAGCTTATATATATGTATTGTTTATATATATTACTAGTATTTGTATTTAAGGAGCTCGAAAATTTCAGATGCTATACCGACGGCTGACGGCTGGGTTTCTATTCCCCTGAGATGCAAGAGATTTTTCTCTGCTCCAGACCATCCAGAGAAGTTCTGGGTTCCACCCAGCGCCCTGCTTAATTAGTACCGGGGGGGGCTGTTTCGCAGGTGTTAAACCACCCGGGGGGGATGAATCTGACCACACACTATATCTAGTGCGAGGCCAAGAAAGCTGGAGCTGTACCTTCGCTCCCCAGTACCTCTTCATGGCATAGTGTTGAATTAATTAAGCACACTAATAACTTTACTTCTGCCTGATTTTACTCACATTTATGCAATTTGAAATTCGTGGGGAATAGATCGTATTTTGTGATCTCCAATTCATTCTCATGTTTTGTAAGTGAGGGAGGTTCGAAATTTTGTCTGCAAATAAAGGCCCCGTTTTTTTTTTCGGGCTGCAGTTTCTATAGATCAGTTACAATAAAATTAATGACCGAAAGGGATATTTGAGATTCAGAATTACACTAGTGGCTGCAGCAGGCTTCCATTGTTTGTTGTAAACCGATACACTCCAAATCTCACATCCGTCGCCCATTCAGAGCCATATAGCAGGCAAACACAGCAGTTCCGTTTAGGATCGGGCTTCTCGCCACACGGCAACAGACAGACCGATACTTACAAACATTAGATTTCTGTAAGGAGCGAGAGTTTGGTCAGGGCAGAATGACGCGTATTTCGTGGGAAGTCATGTGACCATATACAGCAAAAGGGATATCGCAATATGCTGGGCATTTCCAACGTCCTTGATTCGATTCTCGGCTTTGTGGCCGTCTGCCTTATTGTCGCCTTCTGTTGCGTTCTTCGAATGCTGACATAAAAAAACTCCGTGGCTCGAATTAGCAAGCGAACTATACCGGCAGAGCGACCGCCGCTTATCAGCGAATTTAGTGCCAACTTTAGTGGATAGAGGGTGTCGCGTGGTCAGCGCGAAGGTTTCCCACGGCCGTTAATCTCGGTTTTCTAGAACGGAGCCGCTATTTCCTTGAATTTCCTCAGTTATCATCACGAGGCTGAATGGACCCCATTCCAGACCCACTACTTCTCATAAAATCTGGTGGCCCCGGGAATCGAACCCAGGACCTTTGGATCTGTAGCCAGACACTCTGACCACTAGATCACAGGGATGGTCCAAATGCTCACGAGTTTTCTGTAAATGAAGTGATGGTCACTTCTTTCCATATCGCTTCCAGTTAATGATTCACAGTCGTTATATCTCACGTTGCGTCCTTAATCATTGCTTGTTTTCTAAGCGTTATACATCGGGATAGCGCGGTCGGTATAGCGACAGATGGGAATCGCAGTTCCAGTCCCGGTAGGGTCAAGAATTTTCTCTTTTCCACGTCTTCCAGGCTGGCCCTGGGGCCCACCCGGCCTCCTGTCCAATGGGTACCGGGCGTTCTTTCTCTGGGGTGAAGCGGCAGGGGTGTGAAGTTGACCACTCACCTCCAGCTAGTGCTGAGGTCAAGAAAATATGGATTTATACAGCCACTCCCCCATACGCCTTCATGACGTAGTACGTAATTAGTTATGCATAGGAACAACTATATCTTTTTTACCTTTACTGGCCATACATCGTCTAATGCTAGAAAAACAATGAATGATGTATTGAAATGGATGTGTAAGGAACCGGTAGTAACATATTTAAACATTCGACTGATAAAAACCGTGAAAATCTCCAGTGAAGATTGTAGGCCTACGGACGAACGTGTAATTGCCGCACTGCCGGAATATGATGACCACTACATTCATATGATTCTTTCTGGAATGCTGAAGGCCGGTAAAGGTAATTACGTTAGATCATGATGCCTTGAATTTGAATTGGCTGACTTCTGAATGCCCCTGAGATGTATTATGAGTGTTCGAACCATATTCCTACGAGAAAGCAAGCACTAACTTCGCCGACAAGCGGCAGTCGGTTGGTCGGTAAAGTTCACTTGCGGTCTACAGGCCACAGATTTTTTGTTTGTTTTTTGGTATAGCAGAGCAGTTACACATGTTTTCTTCTCTATAAGACTGTCTCTCATTCATTTAGAAATTGTCTGACTTGGAGGTATATGCTGCTCCCTGAAAATCTGACATTCAGTCCATCAGTTCAGCCATCATCTTCAAACATTCGTTTCTCTAAAATTAGTCCTCACATCCTCAACTAGGTCCCACGTGTAGACTTTTCCTTTGCAATTTCTTAGCCAGAATTTTGTATGCGAATGAAATATTTCTCCTACAGCTGATTACGATACTCTGTTAATAAAAGTAATTACAAAATACACGAATTTCCGCTTGAAGAACCATAAATAAGACCAGGAAATAAATTTCATTTTGTTTAGTTCAGTGATCCTATTAAGGAACAATGTCTTAGTGATTTTACACCAATTAAATAAAAATCGAAGTAACGGTTCGTTTTAGTTACTTCGCAAGGAAACGTTTCTAATTAAAAATTTATCAGAATGGAACCGTAACGAAGACATATGATTCAGTAAGAAGATCAATTTCCGTTCCCTTCCTTGAGACTTATTTACTTCATGTCTTCATTGTAAGTTTCTCACGAATGTAATACATTTTCACGTGTATTTGTGACTATCATTGTGTTAATAATGGCACAACTATATGAAGGAGTATTGGCCTATGATTGTGAGTACTCAACATGTTCCCAGGATCATCAGAAAGTCCGTTACAAATAACCAGTAACCACCACCGAAATCTCGGTCAATAGAACCCGAAGGTTCAACGCCGCTATTGAATAGGACCTACATTGAATACGATCCTGAACTTTTTAGTATTATTCTGCAACTTCCTTCTCAATCTTCCAAATGAACGCTCTTCTAATCCCCCCCCCCTCAAGAAAAAAATTCTTACACAGATTTCGTCTGTCTGTCCTAAACACATATGCAGCCCGCCATAGCCTATTCATTGAGATCATTCTGACATTAGCGTATGAGCTGAAGCTTCTTGTTATAGAGTACCCGACTTTGCTACTCTTTAGGTCCCTATTTCCGCACCATCCTGAATACTTTCTTTCCATACACACGCAGAGTAATGCGCGTTCCTGTCTCAGGGTACAATACTACGTCTCACACCTATAAAGAATAACACACTTGTATGTATATGCACATATACTCGTACATTAGCCTTCAAATATTTTTGGAAAATAATTTGTCTGGCAACGACTCTTTTAAGAAATTATGCCCTATAACTAACATTTATATATTGTATTCCCTAAGTTTCATTGTGAACCTTGTCCATGCATGTTTTTGTCCATCCCAGATATTGAAATTTATATATTTCTTAAAATGTATATAATTTTGTGTGACTCCGTATAGTCTAGCGTAAGTTTAGAGACGGTTCGAACGAATATAAGTTACTATCTATTCGTACATCTTCAGGGTATAGAACTTAAATAAGAATAAGAATGGATCATTCTACTGCCCTGAAGGTGAAGACAAAATTTCCTCCATTTCGTCAGCTAATAATTTTGCCCTTCTACTCTTAATCTTCAAAGTGTCTGCTGTGCGAAACTCAGTACTTACACTTTCTAATTATTCATCTACAAATATCACAGCTTTTTAAATTGTTCTGTTTGGTCCATATGTAACTTTTGCCTAAGCCTATATTTTCTTAGATATAGTTCTGAACTACCCTGTAGAATATTTCCTCCTCTATTCCTTGTGGTGCAGACAGTGACCCAACCTCTGCAGCATATACGAGTACATAATCCTAAGCTCCTCCTCATGTACATATGTAATCCAGGGTTTCTCATCTGTATGACGTCATGAATGACACCATTATCATGCGTCATCACTGCAAATAAACTATAATTTCCATCCCACATTTGTACATTAATAAATTTTATTGATGTCAGAAAACGTAACAGCTGCAGTCAGGGGAGCAGCCTATGTTCCTGTGTTTATTCTGCAAAAGCACACAGTGCAAAAATGTAAATTGAATTCGAAGACGCTTATGTTATTCAGCATTTGTTGTTAACTAAAACTGAACTTCTAACTTCTTCCTAACAAAATACTGTAATCATATCATTGTAAATACGTTCTGTTTGTTGATCTGAAAGTATTAAGGACTCCATTTATGCTGCAGAGAATATTTTGTCGAACGAGACGGGAAGATTGTTATTAACGCTGAATATATAATGGTGAATAGGTAGCAATTCCGAAGTATGGAGTCCTATCCAGTTAGTTGCCTGGAGAGAATGAGTAAAATCATGATAAACTACAGCTAGGGGTAGCCTATCCAAATATTGAGACCCAATATTGCCAGTAACCCCCCATCCCCGTTTGCCTTTACTCATCTTTTAATGAAACCACAATGAATATTCCATAGGAGTACCGTCATAAATNCAGAAAATACTGAGACTGCAGATGACGATTCTAACTTAACTAACACAACTTAAAAAAAATTAATATATCAAGACAGCCGCTATAATTGTAAAAACTTTGAATTTTATATCCATTTGTGTATTTTCAGCATTTTATGTATATATATTTTTTTTTTAACACTCAGAATATCTATTGTAAT
Source organism: Cryptotermes secundus (assembly GCF_002891405.2). NCBI lineage: Eukaryota > Metazoa > Arthropoda > Insecta > Blattodea > Kalotermitidae > Cryptotermes > Cryptotermes secundus. The sequence goes on along the minus strand of NW_019721765.1, from coordinate 945,386 downwards.
AGTGGCTTCCAAACTGTATCGATGTTCCCCTGATGATGGTCTCTAAGGACCGAAACATGTAAGGGCATGAAGAATAGAAATAAGAAAAATCTTCATCAGTCACACTGGACGGAATTGTTTTATCTTTTTATAATATTGTTAATGTGACGGACTAGAATGAAGCAAATCAAACACATAATCCTGTACTGCCTTTCAAGCAAAACTTTTCAGTGTTCTCTATATTCATTTATAAGAGCATTCATCCCTTTTCTCGAATTAGATGTTTACAGTAATTGAATTATTGTTATGATTGTCTTTCTTCTCCTTGTTTTTCCCACGAGACCCTCGCTACCGCGAGGCTGGCATCGACCTTCCTGCTGCAAGATGGAATGTTACAATTTGTCTGGGTGGGAAATGCAGCCTTGGCTGCGGGGAGCATAGGGTTTTCATTGCACGATGTCACGTGCGCTGATTCCTTAAGTCCTGTACAATTTCTGTTATGAGACGACAAAAACATCATAAGTTTTCCTTACAGACGTTTAAACACCACATCACGAGAACACATTGTCGAGTGCAAGTACTTCACGTAGTGCAGGACTCGACTCTAGATGAAGGTCAGCGGCCAGATTCACGTCCGGTGTGCTTTGGATACGTAGCCGGCCGTGCCCCAGAGCCTTTCTCTAAATGATTATAAAAGAAATCCCTGTTCCTGGCGGGATTCAAACCCGGTCGTCAAATTCGTAGCCAGTTCACTAGAATTTGTAGTTCCCACAGCGGTGGTTATTAAGAGATCTGCCTTCTAGGATATAACGCCGTGTAGTCCGTTGAAAATCCACAGGCTTTTCGAAGAATATATTTTCTCCATCTTCAGGGCCGAAGAAAAAGGCAAGACCCAGCATCTCTCACATTAAGGGAAGAACGGGGACAGGTATTGAAAGCGGGTGCTAAGGAGAATATTTCGACTGAAGGTGGATGAAACAGTAGAAAGGAGACATATTCATAATGAGGAGCTTCATAAATTTTGCTCTACAATAAATAGAATTAAAGCGACCAAGTCAAGGAGAAAGAATGCATGCAGAATTTTGGAAAGAGTCCACTAGGAAGACCTAACCATAAATGAGAGGGTAATTTTAAAACGGATCTTAGATAAATAGGACACTGTGGTATGGACTTGATTAATCTGGCTCAGAATAGAGACCAGTGGATGGCTCTTGAGAACACGGTAAAGTATACCTTAGAGTTGCCGGTCACGGTAGCCGAGCGGTCTAAGGCGTGCACTGTCTTCGCTCGCTCGGAAGCCGGGATCGTGGGTTCGAATCCCACTCAGGGCATGGATGTTTGTGTGTGTTTTTCTGTGTTTGCCTACAGGTAGAGGCCTTCCGACGAGCTGATCACCCGCCCAAGGAGTCCTACCGCATGTGTAAGATCTAGAAAAACCGAAGTGAACGGAGTTCATGGAGGTAGGCCTAGGCTCACTGGGGCTGTAGTGCCAGGGGAAAATACCTTAGAGTTACTATAAAATGATGGGCAATTCTTGAAAAGCTGAGTGACTAGCGGCTTCTTAAGAAGATACATGCACAGACCAAGCCTACTTTCTCGCGACAAATTTTACTGTGGAATTTCGTCCATTTAAAACATACGAAAAGAGAACTCGCCACTATTATTTCATTATTCGCTCTTTATTCAACGGATCCCAAAAATTAAGCTTAAAAGTACTTCTCTTTTGACTACCTAAGAGACTATTAATGTCTTAAGAAGGACGATGCTTCGTCAAGTTATATTTAATTTGGTTAGCACTTCTGTTTCGTTTTCATAATGCCCCATATTCAATTCTTGGCCTGATGCCAGGTTACTCTGATGAGATGTTTCACTGAAATTTTAAGCCCCCACAGGAAAATTCTGTACTTCCTTCATTCCACACAAGTAAAAAATTATAGGCTTTTCTATTAAGTCCTACAAGAAGTAAACCATACAAAAAATAATAATTATGTAGTTTTTATATTCATTATTTTTATTCTTTGTGGGGTGAGACAGTCCACTTCGTACTGCGGCCACTAGTGATCTATTGTACCACCCCCGGATGATAGATGATGGTGATTATGGAGCAATTGGTGGAATAAATATTAGCAGGGGAAACCGAAGTACTTAGAGAAAACCTCCCCCAGTGCCACTTTGTCGCACTTTGTCCACCACAAACCCCACATGAATTGACCCAGGCTCGAACCCGCACCGCCGCGTTGGGAAGCCAGTAACTAGCCGCCTGAGCTATGGCACGGCCAGTTACGTAGTCACGAGACGTCCTTGAAGCAAACCAGCAGAGTGTGTTGTAAAAACATGTGAAGCTGAACTACTCGTGCACTGCGGACATCTCGTTACGTGAAGTTCAGAGTGATGGATGCACAATCATCTTACCTTACACCTCCCTAAGTGAAAGTTACGTGAGTGGGTGGAGTGAGAGCCCCCTTAAAATGGAAGACATGCAGGGCCCTTCTGTCATACGCCTCCATCCCTCATGTCTGACGCCGGGACGGGGTATACTGTCACACTGCAGAAAGAGGGCGATTCCCTGCGGAGAAATCAATCTTTCGCGCAGTTTACAGTTTATATGACACTAACGACGACGCTGAAATGTCCAAGATCATTATTACGTCATGAACATCCTTTACAGTGTTCTTTCTTGACCGAATATTCGTAACCTGTTACTTTATTTACGTGCTTAGTGCGATTGCTGTCTCACTCAATACAGAAACTGGCTGGCTACAAGATGGAAGACAGGAGTCTCTCTTCTTGACAGGAAGGAGTTTTTGTTCACTACCACTTCCATACCAGCTCCAGCCCCAGCCGTCGGTCCAGTTCGAAGCCAATGGTCCTTTTCCTGTAGCAGAACGGCCAGAGCCCACCGCTGAATTGTTATTCACCCATCCGCCTCCAGGCTGTGTCCTCATGGGGGGGGGGGAGAAATTGCATTCCACTTTGTTAGTTCGTTTGTTTCCATTTTCCTTTAGTCTCACACAGTGCCCTTGCATCGAGAATAAAACTTCTGTTTCTTATCTAATAGGTCCATGGTTCGAATTACGGAAGAGCAACTGAATTTACAAAGTGAAATTTCTTATGATTCTCTCAAGTATTGCAGAAGAATTCTTCTGTAATACTGTCACGTGTAGGGTGGTACGCGTGACGAAAATGACGGGTTCCAGTTCTGATGATTGGATTTATTAGCACTTGATTACAATTTATCTTCATCGCACTTCAAGTCTTCACAGGTCTTCTACGAAATTCCTTTGGCTGTCTCCCACCGAGAACTGAACTGAACTGAACTGCTGGTGTTATTCTGGTTATAGTCTCCGCGCAGACCACGCACAGAAAAAAACACTACTATTGTTGCATAAGGAAGATCACACAGAGAACAATTCACGTGATTCCTAGCCAGCGTTTTCATTGGTGCGCTGTTGCATAGCAACGCACGGAGACACATCTTCCGTTTTTACCTAGTGTGTATTAGGTCGCGGGGTCTTTACCGGTCAGTTGCCTAGCAACGTTCTGGCCATCCGCATTACAATATTTTTACGTGTATACCCATTGATAGGCCACTACTTGGTAAATATATTCCCCCAGTAAAACCGCCTTAACAATACAGAGACTGTTTTCTATGTGGTCCGCGCAGAGGCCGTTGATATTCAATGGTGCATTAAACACAACTAAAACAGTAATGGACAGTGGTGTTTTCCGTGAGGTCCGTGCAAAGTGGTTATAAAGAAGAATTTCGCAGCATAGAGCAGGCGTCTTTCTTTCTTTCTTTCTTTTCTTTTTTTTTTCTCAATAACTCCACTGTGACCCTGCGAGTAGTAGGAGGCGACGAAAAGGGAAGTCTCAAATCTGGGACAGTAAAATATGGTAGCGAGTCTCAAGGGACTTGGCCCCGAGAAAGACTGCGCTGGCAAAGCCAGCAGCGTATATAGAAGACAGACCCGTCCTCTCGTCAGAGAGGGTGTCCCATAAAAGCAAAACCGTGAATGTCACACAGTAATAAATAGCTGGTCATGAGCCCCAGTCGGGGCTCAACACAATAAGACAGACAGACCGACTGACCGTCAGTCGCAATGTGAATTTGACTTTGACATAGAGCAGGCGCCAGCCTGCCAGGATATGAGTTTGGCAGTTGCAGAAAGGAAATAGGCTGTAGCAAGAAGACTTCATGTGTGATATGAAGTTACAGTAAGACTGTTATAAATCCGTTGCCAGGATACGACTAGTGAGGACTGAGAACCATAGTGTGTGTCTAACGGTGAACTGTAAAGTGTGTAGATCAGGAATAGCGCTGTATTGTTTATATTTCCGAGTTGTGCGTATACCGTATCGATAAATCTAATCATCGAGTCGAAAGGCCGTCTTATAAGTCGCCGCTACACGTGAGAGTATTATGAAATAAGCTCTGATGCTCTTCCACAGTTACGATGCAAGTTAAGCCTGCGTCTATTCATATTTCCCATCCCACTTATAACGTGAGCTTACTTTATTTTGCTGGAGAAATCTTGTCCCAAGAATCCGCGATCCACCTTGAAGCACCTCACAGATCCTGAAAGTAATAAATTATGCAGGAAACGAAATTGAATCGTCATGCATAAATAAATTCCATGACAGCTTATGTTTGTGACACTGAATTCATATGAAGAAGTCCTGGCATTAACACAGCCCTTTTCTGCACCGTTTACGACCTTCAAACTCTACTTTTCATTGGTATTAGCTCTTCAGTTTAAATTTAATGTCATTAGGTTTTCCTGCCTTGGTAACGACAAAAAGTTCGTGGTATTTGTTTTTATTGTCTTATTTAAGGATGTTTCATCAATGACTCGGGTAATGTTAGCTACCATTAAGTCCAAAACCTTTGTCTTCTCGTCTGCTGTCTAAAAACATAAGAATTAAAATATACAAAACTATAATTTTGCCTGTGGTTCTGTATGAGTGTGAAACTTAGTCCCTGGCATTAAGGGAGAAACATAGACTGAGTGCCTTTGAGAACAGGGTGTTGAAAATATTTGGACCGAAGAGAGATGAAGTGACAGAAGGTTGGAGAAAACTGCGTAATGAGGAGCTTCATAACTTGTACTCTTCTCCAAGTATAATTAGATCGATCAAGTCAAGGAGCATGAGATAGGCACGGCATGTAGCATGAATGGGGGAGACGAGGAATGCATGTAGATACTGGTGGGAAAGCCAGAAGGAGAGAAACCACTGGGAAGACCAAAACGTTAGTGAGTGGACAATATTAAAATAGATCTGAGGGAGGTAGGATGGGATGGTATGAATTGGATTGATCTGGCTGAGGATAGGGACCAATGGACGGATCTTGTGAACACAGTAATGGACCTTCGAGTTCCATAAAATACTTGGAAATTCTTGAGTAGCTGCACAATTTGCGGGTTCTCAAGAAGGGCTCAGGTCTATGAGTGAGTGTTTTATCGACGGCATAGCTCAGTATGAATAGCAACAGGGTACGGGCTGGACGATCGAGCGATAGGGGTTCAATTTCTGGAAGAGGAAAAAGATTTCCATAACGTCCAGACAACTTCCGAAGCCAACAAAACCTCGTATAAAAAGGGTACCAGGTGCTCTTTCCCCAGCAGTAATACTGCAGGGGCGTCACCTCCATCTGGTGCCGAGTTTAATAAATGTGGAGCCATGCCTCCACTCCCTCTTAAGTCTTGATGGCGTGGTGCTTAATTAACTAAGCCCAGGAATAAATTTACCTTCTCTTTTATGAACGGCATAAGTTGCAGCGTCGATGACTGAGGGTTTGTGAACTGCTGAGGAAACAGGAAGAGCCTTGTGGGTCACTTGGAAGTTGTATCATAGGAACAGTCAGCATTACCGGTCTTGGAGGATATGTTTGAATCCGGAACTTTCCGGTAACGAAGCTAGAGTTCTGACCACTGTTACTACTTAAAGGAGAGGTGTTGCTTGTATCTTTATGGGCACTCAGATGCAGAATTAACTATGATGGTACTGGTGGATCAACATCTTTATTCCAATTTATTTACTTAATCAGTTCCTCTTAAACATTACGGTGTCGAAGTTTATTTTTTCATGTTGATTATTTTACTGCTGGTAGGACTCCTTGGATGACTGATCAGCTCGTCGCAAGGTCTCTGTCTAAACGTAGGAAACACATGAACATAATCACATACCAACCATCCATGCCTTGTGGGATTAGAACCAACGATCCCGGCTTCCGAGCGAGCGAAGACAGTGCATGCCTTAGACCGCTCGGCTACCGTGAGTGGCCTAAGTAATAAAACAATTCGTGAAACAGCCAAATATCTTTGCTTGTTATGTATCGCTAAAGAGATGCAATTTAATTATCACTGACCAGTAAGAAGATAGAAAAACGACAATTATAATACTAACTGTCAGCCCTTAGAATCGATGCAAGATTCTGCGGATTATGAGTGCAGAATGGCGTGTATTTTACTGATAAGGGAATTCTCGTTATTTGCCGAAAATTGAGTGGAAAATAACGTTATAAAATCGGCGGATTATTCTCGAAAATTTCGTGGTGGAACTACACACCTAATAAAGAGCATTATTTCTTTGCTAGTGGGGTGGGACTAAGTCCCTTGTACTGCGGCCACTTCTGGCCTATTGTACCAGCACCAGATGATAGGTGAGGGTGATTGTGGAGCAATTGGTGGAATGAGGACTGGCAGGGGAAACCGAAGTACTCGGAGGAATCCGGCGCCACTTTGTCCACCACAAATCCCACTTGACCAGACTCGGCATCGAACCCGGGCCCCCGCAGTGGGAAGCCAGCGACTAACCGCTTGAGCTACGGCGCGGCCTAATAAAGAGTAACTTATGGAATTGCATCGAATGACTTCAGATGGGAACGTGTACTTGACTCTGTTTGTGTTTCGTCTTTGTCTTCCTCTAGCGATTTGACAGTTTCATTCTGAATTACTGACTGCTTGAACAGTGTTAAACGTTCGGTAATCTAAAGGCGCGTCCACATTACTCGTGCTCGTGCTCGTATGACTCGCTATCCTCGCGAGTAATGTGGACTATATGACAAGTCACGAGACAAGCAAATTTTAAATTTTTAATTTAAAAACTATAGCCAGTAAATTAAAATACGACTACAGCCTATACACACTACGAATCAATATACGGATCCTCACGCGCCGAAAGCTGGCGAGCAACTGAAGTAGTGTGGACGAAGATTTATGAGCACGAGCACGAGTAATGTGGACGCGCCTTTACGAACACAAATTTCGGAAACTGGACCTTTTGTCGTCCCTAAGTAAATGGGTGGGGGATGCCTGCTCTGTCGGTTCCAACTCTTTCTCTTTCGGACGAAGGCAGATCCAGTTTTCGAAACTTTGATTCTTCACAATACCGGACGATGGACATGGTCCAACAGCTCAGTAATCATGAGTGATGTATACAACCGCGAGAAACCTTTAGAATCAGCTAGACAATACCAATGTGTCCATTTATGTAGTGAACTTTGGACATTCCTGACATAGTAACGGCTTTATTTCTTTTGCAATTCTAATATGAAAGAGGCGTGGGGTGGGAAATGATATTTGACTCCCGAGAGTACGAGATGACAATAAACTCAGAGAGCCCCGCGCTCGTGCTGGAGAGCTTCAAGTTCTGGTTGAGATGTCATTTTGATTGATTGTTTTTGTACACAGAAATGACGGTGTCAATCTGGTGTCAATTGCTTGCGACGGGAAACAAGGTTGTGCTAACAAGCAACGTCACATGTGTGGTTTCCACCTTTCCTCATATGGGCAGGACATGTACTCGTAATCATGGGGGAAATGAAAAATGCATGCAAATGTTTCGACTGTATTATGTATGATATAGAATGCAGCATATCACATGACTGCTACACGTAATGCAGATAAATTAGATGAGAAAAACTTAGAGAGTTTGGTTACAACATTTAATCTTAGAGAGTATGACAATGTTAAAATTATTCTAGAAATATTTCTAACCAATAGTCGCTGTCAGTAATATGTGTTTTTCCATTAGTGTTATTGCTGTCTCCGTTAATTTTGTTTTATCTTCATTAATTACTGCCTTTTAGATGGCGTCCTTAACCGCTTGTAACGCCTCCAAGTATACGTGTATATCGTCCCGACGTGCAAGTACGAATATTTTCACATATTTTATGTACATCCTTCCTGTTCTTTCAGTACCCTTTCCCATTGCAAAATTAAGCTGGGCACGAACACGCACGCAACAATAGAAAATCCGTTTCTAAGCAACGGATCAGAAAACATAACCGTAAGGGTACTGTTGGAAACAGTGTTCTGTGTTCGGTCCGTACGAAGTAGTTACAAAGAAGTGTTCAATTGAGAAGATTTAGTCGAGTTCCTGAGTTCTAAGTGAGCAGTGAGTTGTCAGGAGAATTGAGATAGTCTCCGGAGTTGGCTGTTGGCAGAATAATTGAGAAGAAATGGCAAGAAAGGTATTAGGATGTGGAGAAAAAACTTCATAGTGTGCTGCAGTGACACTGAGACTTATAAATCATTGCCGAGATACGACTAGTGAAGACTGAGGACACTAATATGTCTGTAACCGTGAACTGTAAAATGTGTAGATCAGCGGTAGTGCTGTATTACTTGTAGTTACGAGCTGAGTGTATAAGGTGTCAATAAATCCAATTATCCAATCCAAACCCTATTTAATAGTCACAACCTCTAAAGCTTTGACAGTAGGTTTGGGAGGAATTCCAAAGTCGTCAGCACATTTGTTCCAAAATGTGTCTTTAAGGAGTCACTTGATTAGCTATGGGTTTTCCAGCTCAGAAACCACAATGGGATTTTCTGATGCGTTCAGGACACAGCCCAAAGTTTTCATAAAACACTTAGGAGAAAACCTTATGTGCAGCATAAAACAGAACGATGTCTTGGTAATTCAGATGCCTTGGTCGATTGCCCTTCTGGTGAAAGGAGCAAATAATTGCTTCTTTCTATTCTATAGGTAACGTTACTGAATGCTCTATTTATGTTTAGGTTCTTCATAAATTCTAGTCTACTGTAATTAATTAGTTCAGCAGGCAAGTTATCTGTCTAAGAGCTATGTTGTTTGGTCTTTTAAGTGCCTTTGCTACATCTTCTGGCCCTGGTCTCTTGTATTTCAGAAATATCGACCCCTGTGCTAACATTTATTTCTCTTCACTGCTCGAGTGACAGCACTTGCTTCCATTTCTATCTGCTCCGCGCAAATCTTTAAAATATTCCTTAAGCATCTCTAACGTTCGTTCTTTATCATTTACACTTTCACAATTATAGTTTCTGTATGAAGTAACTGATGATTTGAATTCCCCCCCCCCCACGGTCTCATTTTCTTTGTGGTAAAATTGCTCATATTCTCTACTTTAATTTGGATTTTCTATTTCTTTGAAATATCTTACGTAAAATAATATTTCTGTAATATATCTTCTCTTTCAATATTCTTCTGGTATTGCTGCTGGTGCATGATATTTGCGAATTACTTTCAAATAAGTATAACCAATTTTCTTGCGACTCGTTCAAGCTCCCCATCAAATCAATTCTTCCATTTTCAATAGTTTCTTAATATTTCCTCCATCATTTCATTTCTATGAAATTTACCAATATTCCTGCTTAACCTGGATGTATGTTTTTGCCTTGCTTCCTCGTCTTGCAAGTAGTCAGTATCACATTTTCTAATAATTGCATATTAACACATTAAATATCTTGCCCTTAACACTTCAAAATATTAGTAAATGGCCTGAGTCGATCAATCTGATTTGTGATTATTCCATTGGGCGAACACCAGATAACTTTTATGTATATCCTCATATTGATGAAATCCTGTGAATTGCCGACTTTTGTGATATTGGGTGATTTGTTTATCTGATGTCATTGCCATTACTCACCGCTCTGTGAAAAAATACATTTCTCTGGCGTTGCACGCTGCTCTTTGTTCGCCTTAGCTTCATATGTTATGTCATGTTATGTTATGTTACGTTACGTCACGTTGTTATATTATATTATGTTATTGTGGTGTATTTTCCCCATGAAAAAACCGATGAGCCACAGAAACATCTGTTGTTAAGTAATACACGTACACAACAGTAGAAGTACTGGGTTATGCAACTAGTTTCTAGGCAACGGCTAGATGAACATGTTCCGCAGACACGCAACAATGGGAATTATGTTCTCTGTGGGCTATGCTAAAACTAGTTTCTAGGTTACACAATAATTCTGACAACAGAAGAGGGTGTTTTCTATGGGGTCAGTGCCGAAGAATTATAAGAGGTTCTAGAATATCCGAGGAGTCAGTCGTAGCTGAGAAGTCGTGAGTCAAGGACATGAAGCTGTCATTGAAAGTAGTTCAGAGGTCGGTCCAGGAGAGTTTAGTCAATAGAATGGAAATACAGTCCAAGAGAGTTCAGTTCTGTACGGGAGGCTGTGAAGGAAAGAGTTAATTGCTATAGTGCAGCTGTGAAGAGAAAACTTTATGTGTAATATTTGGAGCGTGTAATTAAATGAAACTGTTGTAGTTTCTGCGTTCTAAATCTGTTGCCATGACAAAGATAGTGAAGACATTGTAAAGGCGCAGCAATTTTTGAGATCTGTTCCCTAGCAACGACTGGTGTAAGCAGATGTTGAAGACGTTATTTATGTGTTATAATTAAAGCAATCCTTAGAGTGTTATAATTAATTGTAGTTACGACCTGTAAGTGGTCAGTAAATCCAATTACCAATCTGAACCCCGTCTTTAGACACTGATGCCTATTACATTATATATTAGTTACTATAGGATTCTGACGATGGTGTATAACACACTGATATATTGGGTTTTTGGACTTTATCCATCTTCCTGGTTTTTAAGATAACAAATAAAAACACGACGTTTCGGAAACTGGATCTGTTTCCGTCCTCAGGTGAAGGGAAACACCTATTCTGTTGAGTCCGTTAGAAAGAGCTAGCCTCAATCACTGGACCAGTGATAGGTGTTTTCCTTCACCTGAGGACGGAAACAGATCCACTTTCCGAAACGTCGTGTTTTTATTTGTTATCTTAAAAACCAGGACGATGGATAAAGTCCAAAAACCCAATATATCAGTGTACATTATATTATGTTACACCATGACATGAAGTAACACAAATTGTTCTGAAACCTGCTAACATGCCTACTGAATAGTTTGCTAAATAAGTTGACCTGTACTATTGAAATATTCCTGAAGGAGGATCGTTCTCGGTTTTCCTCAGTCTGTACTCACAATTATCGGAATATTACATTTATATAGACCAATAAAATATGTTTACCCATCACAAGTGTTTCGACTTGTGTCAACAGAATATAAGTTACATATTATAAAGATTTCTGAACAGTCTCTGTAACCACCAACCCTCTGCTATGAAGGAAGGTTACGGCATTAATACTCTATGTGAGTTAAGGCTGGAATTGCTCGGTGCTGAAATTGTAGTCTCGTTTTCAGTACAGAAATCTCCCTTGGATAGCGGAAGCATGTTTGTCACCCTTTATACGAGTATGTGTTAAGTCCTTATAATCTGATCTAGCTGGCAGAAATGATAAGCAAACCTTCGTTGACATGTGCTACAAATTTCACTGCTACTATTTAAAAAATAGCCCTAAACAGATTAATATTTTTATATAATTACATTTGTTGGACGATAAAATATGCCGATCACAATGGTCGCCAAGCTAAGAGTATTTATTTCGACGATGTATATACCTACATTAATAACATGACAAGATATCATTACATAACATAGAAATATGACAATACGGTGATTACGCAGTGACCGTAATACTCGGAGGAGCAGACAGGTTCGGACCATGATATATGGTTCGAATTCCTCTGGAGAGAGGCATATGTAGGCCTGTACTTTTTTGTAGGCCTTGATAGTGGCCGATTCTCTGTCCTAAATGTCTTTCCAAATGAACAAATTGTCACTGTAACAGAAATAATTCTAAACTGAAAGAGGTAGAGGACAGAATTCATGATATCTGAAGAAGAGGAAAAACACGTGACAATATAAAACCCATGTGGCTAACATTAGTACATCGGCGGATATGATGACGTCATTCCATTAATATCCATGATCAGAATTGAGCTGAATATTTTTCCCTCTGAGATAGGTACCAAAAGTTCTGTGACAAAATCTAATTCTCATATGAACATTCTAAGAATTTAGCTGCGCCATCTTAAACTCTTATAGTTATTTGTAACAAACAAAGAAAAGATTCGGGATTACTGGGCTTTTGGACTTTTTCCATCTTTCGATATTTCGAAGAACACGTTTCGGAAACTGGATTTATTTCCGTCCTCAGATAAGAGGGAGAGCGACATATATTCTGTTGGGTCCGTTAGGAAAAGCTAATCTCACTGACTGGACTTATTTATTCCATTTACAATAAGTCAATTTTGTGAAATTAGTTCTATATAACGGACCCAGCAACATTAATGCTCCCCAACTCCCTCACCTGAAGGCAGAAACAGATCCAGTTTCCGAAATGCTGCGTACTTTAGAACGCTGGAGAATGGACAGAGTCCACAAGCATAGTAAACCAGTGTGTTATGCACCATTGTTAGAACCCTTAAGGAGGATAAGGTTATTTAAACAACGAAACGAAAAATTCGATGTTTAGAAATTAAAACTGATTTAATCAGATTAAACTATTTATCTGATATTATGTTGGGGGCACGCGGCAGAGTAGTTGTTTGAGGCACTATGCTACAAGCCGGAAGTTCACGGGTTCAAATCCCGATGAGGTCATTGGATTGTTTCAATTGACCTAGTCCTTCCAGCAGCACTATGGTCCTGGGGTCGACTCAGCCTCTAACAGAAATGACTTCCAGGAATATTCTTGGGATGTTCTTGGGGGTAAAGGGCGGCCGGCGCGTAGAGCTGACAACCTTGCCGCCACTTTGAGCCAATTGTCTGGAAAATGTGGGAACCTCAACGTCTCACAACCCTATGGGCCTTCACGGCCTGTTACAGAGATAGCTTTACTATTTTATCTGATAATAATGATTGCGAAGAAATTATAATTGTTTTTTTAATTACATTAATAATATACAAGTAGGTTGAAATTAAAGCAATAAAGTGTTAGGCCACGTCAGTGGGCGGGCATGAGTCTGATTCTCTGAATTTAAATAAGGAAAGAAAGGAAATGCTGTTGCATCTACGTGTAAAGTTGAGTGGGTTGGTTCCGGCAGTGGCAAGAATATCCCTTTCGACGCCACCTCTCGAAAAATGTTGTGGCCCACCCAGTTCCTAACGTAATGTGTGCAGTGTGCTCCTTGCCCGGAGGTAAGCGACCGGAGCGTGAAACTGACTACTCACCTCCTACAATTCGTGTAGCTTTATTCCCAGACGCCCATTTACCTTTAATGGGCACAAAGGCAACTTTTTCTTTACCTTTAGTTATGTGTGGTCTAAATATAAGTTATTCGTTTAAAATCGTTGTACAGGTATGGGACAAGGAATATGACGTAAGCACGAAATAGGTGGGGATTGTTTATGAGCAGTAACTTGCACCCACAAAGGGTATCAACCAGTGATGATGAAGGTGGTGAATCGAGACTGTATCGTGGAGCCTAGAGCAAGTTTTAGTGCGGGAGATCCCCTACTGCGCTAGGCATTCATTCAGCGTGGCCAGGTTCTCCATCACCACAAAGAGAGACCACGCGATAGGAAGACTAGCTGATACAGCATTTAGCTCAAAATCCGTGAAACAGTGAAACATAAATTTTGTATTGTATTCTATAATGAAAGAGGGAGCAGAGATAGCGCAGTCGGTATAGCGATTGACTACAGGCTGGACGACCGAGGGGTCGGAGTACGAGTCCCGCTAAGGTCAAGAATTTTCTCTTCACGGCTCTTCACGTCACCGGCTCTGGGGTTCACTCAGCCACGTATCCAATGGATATCTAGGGCTCTTTCCTTGTGGGTAAACTAGTGCCGAGGTCAAGAATGTATGGATCTGTACATCCACTCCCCCATACGCCTTCATGGCGTAGTGGTTAATTAGTTAAGCATAGGGACAACTTATAAACTTAAAATTTCTATAATGAAAGAGCCTGGGTAGCTCAGTTGGTACAGCGATGGGCTACGAACTGGACAGCCGGAGTTCAGTTCCTGTCAAGGGTAAGAGACTTTCCTCTTCAAAGGGTACCAGGGGCTGCCTCCTCAGGGGCAAAGCAGCAGAGGCGTGAATCTAATCACTCACCTCCATTTGGTGCCGAGGTAAATAATGGTGGAGTTATATCTCTACTCCCCCGTACGTCTTCATGATGTGGTGCTTAATTAATTAATGACAGGCCAAAGTTAAACCAATACCGCTCGTTCTGTGTTTCCTCTTCAGTGGAGCTCAGCTTGTCTTCTTCCATTGAAATCTTCATCAAACGGAATTTCGTACGGAGGAGGTTAATTATTATATATTTATGGAGGCCACCGGATGAGAAATAAGAAAAAATTCTGAAATATTATATTTGTATTAATTCTTCTTCTTCTTTTTCCCCCAACATTTCGCTGCGGGAAGCTTCTGGTAGGAACAGAATGCAATCCTCTAGCATGAGAAATGCTATCAACTTCCGTCTGAAGAGCTCTGTTCTCTGGGATATAACGCGATGTAGTTCGGTAAAAGTCAACAGTCGTTTCGAAGAAATATATCGCGTATCTTTTCAAGGCTAAGACTAGGGCAAGCAAGATACCAGGATGAAGAAACATTTCTTGCTACCTGCTTCATATTGGTTTTCTTGCTTGGCCTACTCTTCGGCCCTGAAGATGGAGGCGACATGTTCCTCCGAAACATGGATTTACTTTCATCGGACTACATGGTGTTATATCCCAGAAGATATTCTTCTTAACCACTGGTGTGATAACCTCAAATCATACAAATTCTTGTTTAGCTTCACTGTAGTTTTATTTGACTGATTAAACTCAGTTCAGATATATATTATGTAATAAGTCATAATACCCCATAATAGAAATATCAGTGAAGGACACTAAAGCTGGGGCCACACGAGCGCACAAAATGCCTCTGTTGTAACGAACGTACTTCATGACGGACGTTGCTGAGGACACCACACAGTTGCAGAATGCGGTGCGTAGTTTTTTGTCTGCAATGGAGCCAGAAGAAAGCGTAACATTCGCCCCTCTTGTTTATTTCTACAACGGACGTCACGACGTTCGTTACAACGAACGAATTTTGTGCGCTCGTGTGGCCCCAGCCTAGCAGATTATTTATAAAGTTCATAAAGAAATTGTGACAAATAAAATCTGAATAAATGCTTATTATTATTATTATTATTATTATTATTATTATTATTATTATTATTATTATTATTGTTGTTATTACTCGTGCTAGCTATGTAATTGGCCACCGTGCTGTTAAGTCTGCACGTAAATAAACACGAATTGAATTATTATTATTTTTTTTTTCTTATATGCATTAATGAATTTTTCCTCCAGTGCTTACCATTAGTTAGTCTTTGACTTTATGTTGTATTCGTTCAGTATGTAACTACTTTTATCTACATTGTGCTGTGTCTGTAATTGGCCTTGTGGCTGTTGGATAACACATAAATAATAAAGAATTTAATTTAATTTAATTATTATTATGTATTTAAGGAAAACTCTCCTGTTGTGTACTTCCTAAAGTGATGAAGATCTACAAAACACCTTTTCAACTGTTTATACCCTGTGTGATACTTGCCCGGTTTGCCGAATGAAGGATATAAAGATATAAAATAAGGTGCCCGACTTAAAATAATCTGTGTGAAATGTATGAAAACAGCTTAAGTCCTATCTCTTGTGTTCTTGAAACACTCGCCAAGTCCCATCAGAAAAGACAACACAACTCATCCTTAGCACCTAATTTGATATCCCTGTGTTGCTGCAATTGTCATCCGAAGCAATTTGTATGTTAATTAGCCCTGTGATTCTTGTATTGACCTCTGCTGCATATCCTGTTTATGTAAATCCTCGCAGTAGCATCAGAATAATAACAACTGATTTCACTACATCCTTACGGATAAGTCGAGTTTAGTTTTGTCTCATAGGAAGGAATGTGACTTCGATTGTTTATTGACGGTTTGGCTACTGCGTAGTATAAGGCCTACAGCGTTGAATCAGATGGAGAGATGATCATGAATAGAGAATTGGTGAGGACTCGGAAGGAGACCATCACGTCCTGCTTGAGGACACTGTGCCGAAATTGCCTTGGGGAGGATGATAAAAATAACAAAAAATTTAGTGCTTGATTCGTTTGTTGAGGAAGACTGGGTAAGAAATTATTAAGTTAGAGGCTGATAAACGTAAGGATTTAGCTTTGTATTCGGGAGTTGTCCGCGTCCCCTACGGGTTACTAGCCGTCAGGATGTTCTCTGAGTTTATCTAGACAAGTTCCAGGATAATGGCTTCAAATGGAGTGGATCACTGTTCCTCCGTCCTGATCTTCCCACCTCTGCCAACACTGATCATGGTCTCCAGCTGAAATAACGTATGAACTGGTACAGAACTCTTCTTGGAAAGTCTGCAGTTGCTCATCCAGTCTACAGATGTTCAGCTTTCATACAACAGGAAACTGTTACTATCCCGTCTTTCAGATGGTGTTTACCGAGCCGTTGCCTAGAAAATGGTCATATTCTTCACAACATGCTAGTGGCATAATTTCAATAATGAATTTTTTTAATCCAGTAAGATCGAAGAAAATATCTGGAGGTATAAGTCACGGTGCCGGTCACGGTAGCCCAGCGGTCTAAGGCATGTATTGTCTTCGCTCGCTTGGAAACCGGGATCATGGGTTCGAATCCCACTCAGGGCATGGATGTTTGTGTGCGTTTTTCTGTGTTTGTGTACAGGTAGAGGCCTTGCGACGAGCTGATCACCCGCCCAAGGAGTCCTACCGGATGTGTAAAATCTAGAAAAACCGAAGTGAACGGAGAAGTTCATGGAGGTAGGCCTAGGCCCACTGGGGCTGCAGTGCCAAGGAAAAAAAATAAAGTCACGGCACCCAGAAGAAAGGAATGGTAGGTGTCTTTGAATATAATCAAGCTTTCAAGTGAGACGGGAAACATTTCTGGACCTATGCATACATTCTGGGTGCATGTGTGCGCGCATGCGCCTATGTTATCTATTTATTTGCAGCCAAATTAACGATGTTCTCAGTGCCTTACATCAGAGCAAGATACAGCCCGAACATCAGTAAAGCACAAGAGCACACATACAGTGACACAGTTTAATTGCTTCGTACTATTATGCACCAGTGACTGGCGGTTAGCAACAAAAATTTCTTAGTACAGTACCTTTGTTACAGCTGTCTACACATTGTGACGTAGGAATTGCGTTTGTTGCACCAAATGCTTTGTGCACGTCTATACCTATCAAGTATTGTGCCGGGTTAATAACACGTGGAGCTCTACCACCGTGTCACCTACATGCATTCGTTTGTTGTGGTTAGGCAGAAGAATAGATTTACGTTTAACTGCTCTACGTACTACTCTAATGGCGTTCCAGAACACTATCTGGAAGCTGAAACAACATTGTATGAATCGACCCAGGGATACTCCCCCCCCCCGTGATACAATGGCACATTTCGTGATGATGTTGGGTTAGACGATGTGCGTTTTTCCTTTGTCTTCTGCAGTCGCCGGTTGAGGTTAATAAGCAGGTGACGCATTTCGAAAACACGCGGTAACATGACGATGATGATGGAGCCCACAATGCCTGTCACCCAAGAGGGTGCAGAAAGTACGTGACGAAACTGCATATCTGAGTTCAAAGCACCTCAATAATTTTTAGGGTTTGTCCTGTGAAGTCAGCTGCCTATTGTCCTAGGTTTGAAATGACTCGATGAAAGAAACAGAAACAAATAAAACGAAGGGAATGTTGTTGTTGTTGTTGTTGTTGTTGGAAGACTGGAAATTGTTTTATTGCAGGATGAAAATAATTATAATTTACAATGATTGTCGGGTGAATCAAAAGAAAGGAAATGTCATGCATTACATTCGTCTGCCGATGCTGTGATGCTATAATTATGAAGTCTGCCGGCCGTCCGGCCTGCCTTCAGAATAAACACACATCTGATATCTCAATCCTATGCATTGATTTCCACACAGGAGCCTTCGAAACCTTAAATATCTGAATCACAATTTCAGTAAAAGGTAAAAAAGTAAAGCTATCCTTGTAACAGGCCGTGAAGGCCCACAGGATTGTGAGACGTCGAGGCTCCCAAATTTTCTCGTAATCGGCTCACAGGTGGCGGTAAGTTTGTCGGCCTTTACTTCCCGACCGCTCTTCGCCCTCCAGGAAAATTTCTGGTACTCATTTCTGTTAAGAGGCTGAGTCGACCCCAGGGCCATAGTGCGGCTGGAAGCATTAGGTAAATTGAAAAAAAAAATCCAATGACCTCATCAGGACTTGAACCCGCGACCTTCCGGGTTGTAGCATAGTGCCTCAACCAACTACGCTGCCGCAATACTTTTGAACATAATTAGTAAGTTTCCAGACATGCATTGTTAGTGACCTTTAGTTCCAAATGACTTCCTGATTCATACTCAAAATCAGTTTATCAGTTTCCAGTACAGTCACAAATTTTAGTGTAAATGTGTTAGAACTTCTTCTGAATTTCAAGAATTCGAAAAGTTTAACACTTTTGCACACAAAAAAATGTGTAGGTTAATTAACGAATAGTCTTTGTCAAAATGAACATTTAATTCATAACGAAAATACAGCCGATTAATTAGACATTTAATCTTTTCGATGCTGTGATTATAAACAAGAAATTTTTCCATATAAGTATAGTGATTTTAGACATTATCCATCGTCCTGTTTTCATTTAAAACACAACATTTTGGAGACTGGATTCTGTCTCCATCTTCATGTAAAACCTACTCAGTTGGGCCCAATCAATGAAGCTAAATCCTGTCTCCGGACCAGCTTCGTCGAGTGGGCCCAACTTAGTACATTTTACCTGAAAACGGAAACAAAATCCAGTCTCCGAAACACATTGTTTTAAATAAAAGCAGGACAATGGATAATGTTCATAAACATAACAAAAGACACAAACTCCGTGGCTCGAGTCAGCAAACGAACCATACCGACCGAACGACAGCCGTTTGTCAGTAAAATTAGTACCAACTTAGCGGATAGAGGATGTCACGTGGTCAGCGCAATTAATCCCCACGGCTATTAATTTCGGTTTTCTAAACCGGATCCACTATTTCCTTGAAATAGCTCCTCAATTATCCTCATGAGGCTGAGTGAACCCCGTTCCAGACCCACTACTTCTCAGAAAATCTAGTAGCGCCGCGAATCGAACCCTGGAACCCTGGAGCTCTGGATCTGTAGCCAGGAACTCTGATCACTGGATCACAGAGACGGTCGTCCATGAACATAATATTTGTATTAATGTGCCATCGTCACAGACGTTTAGATCACAAGTAATTCTTCATTTATTTACACATTTCCAGAAAAATTTACATAATAAACATCGAAAAATATATTTCCAACACAGATTTTACTCAGGTCGTATGCCGTATATCAATTGTTTTGTATGAGGAATCGCTTCTGAGAGCCATAACGTAGCTCAGTTTGGGCTGAACATTAAATCTCTAAACCACATTTTCCTGCGAATATTAATCGATGGCAATTTTCGCCATAAGGTACCCAGTAGTTTCGAGATGAAATACGCGTACGTGGACAGGACATAGACGACATTTCCACTGTGCCTTCATTTAGTTAACTTGTTTGCATATAAAACTCGCAAGAGCTTCCTCTTGTAGCCCCTACAAGACGGAAGATATTACAAATGATGATTGCAGGATCTGAGCGACTGAGACATCCATCTCTTGGGCTGGCAACGAGGCTTCGTAATGGCGCTCTCAGCTTCAGAACGCAGCAGCATAAACGGCGTGTAAATCCAGGCCATCCGACCGTCTGGCAGAAAACCCGTAACAGAATAACCGTCTTTGCAGGTGTCCGTTTGATTTTTGATACGCCCATTTGAAAGTCGCTGTNTTGGATCAGCACCTGAAGATGGCACATTGGTGCCGAAACATGTAGTGAGAGTGAAAAGAGGGGATAAATAAATGTATGCACTAGAAGACGGATAAAATAAATCATGGACTTAAATCAGTGCAACAGGACGCTAAAATATAACATTATTTACACAGTTATTCAGTTTACAAGGGTCTCCATTTTCGTTCAATTCGAACCTGTGGCATAACTCAGAAGTCAGAAGATCGATTATCAATATGAGGGCCCAGCTTTAGACCTAGGTGAGTCCTTGTGTTACTTATAAGGTAAAGTTATCCCTGTAACAGGCCGTGAAGGCCCATAAGGTTGTGAGAGATTGAGGCTTCTACCACTTTTAGACAATCTGCTCACAGATGGCGGTGAGGTTGTCAGCCTTATGCGCCCGCCGCCCTTTACCCTCTAGGAAGTTTCCTCGTACTCATTTCTGTTAGAGGCTGAGTCGACCCCAGGGCCATAGTGCGGCTGGAAGGATTAGGTAAATTGAAAATGTCCAATGAACTCAACGGAAATCGAACCCGCGACCTTCCGGCTTGTAGCATAGTTGCCACGTACCTTTTGTGTTACTTATGGTGATTGAAGTTAAGAAGATTTTTCTTCTGCTTTGTTCACGATTATTAACATTTCACCAATGTTACATTTTCGGTTATCTTTGTCCCTGAAGTGTGAGAAGTTTGACCAACCAGCAGCTTGTCACAATATCATAAGGGGTTTCAGCTTTAACCGGTAAAATAAAATTTACTCTTTTGATATGGGAGCCAGTATTTTCTTTCGATATTTGCGTCCTTCTGGATCGTAAGAATATGAGCATCCTAGCCTACTTTCCTTATTTTGAAAAAATGAAAATGGGCTTATGCGATCACCAAGCTGTGTTTTCCTCTATTTACCCCCTATCAACTTCTGAATGGCTGAACCAATCTTTATAAAACTTGCTATGTACGCATATCATGACACCTGAGCCCATCTCGACGGCGTACTTCATAAATCCTCCCATCAGTCTGTCTCTCTATACGTGTATACCCCTACCGTTGCTAGGCAACGGCTAAGTAAAAGTAGTTACCACGGCAGCAAATATATAGGAAACATAATATTTGTTGGTCCTGTCTTTTTTTATACGGTTCATGTTGTATCAACACACACCTGAGGATGGCACAGTGATGCCGAATCATGTAGTGAAGTGACAAGTGCGATTGTATGCACTAGAAGACGGTCAATACATACACATCATGGACGTATCAAGGAAAACAGGCGTTTAGTTCTTCCCAGAATTTCTTGTTAACAAACATATATCGTAGTAGGTTTCAATCTTACGATTCATTGATTAAAAAATTTGTAATCATGCACACTCGCTTAACTCAACACGGGCCAATGCTCTGGCATTTAAAATTAGTGCATGAAACCACCAGCTCGTCGTACACAAACACACACACACACACACTAAAAATCCATGTCCTGAATGGGATTCGAACCTACGATCCCGGCTTCCGAGCGAGCGAAGAATGTGCATGCCTTAGACCGCTCGGCTGCCGTGCTCGGTATATATATATATCGATTAAATATTAAGAAATATGTATTAAATAACGGTTAAATATTAATACTTTTCTAAATCTTTAAGACGGGGCGCCTCGTCCTGGATATGGTAATGACGTTGAAAGTTGACGAGTTCACAAAAGCAAACTATTTTATTATTATTATTTCATGTATGAGATCCCAATTTAAATCAAGAGTAAACAAAATGGCAGAATACCTGTGGCTCATAGCACTAACACTGTTTCAGCCTTCCCAGGTTCTGGGTTGCCTTTGTTTGTGTGAGAGAGACACCCCTGCTCTCTCTCTGTTCTTTCAAGTTTCTTTTAATGGCACTTCCAACTTTGACTGCACAGCCCTTCATCCCATTCTTGTCCGGAATAAGAACACTGGGTTTATTATAAGCAACACAGTTTGCAGGTTCTGTTGTTGTCAGCTTATACGTGGATGACACGTTACACAACAAACCGACACGCAAGTTGAGTAGAAACGCAAGTTACCTTCCACAATTTCAGCACTGCGTTGCGGTTTTCTCTCCTGGGAAGACTCTCCATTATCCAGAACTGGGCCCTGGAGACACTTCTGACACAGTTGTGAGTGTCTAACACTTTTTAGCAGGAAATGAACCTCCTTCTTCCAATACGGAAGTTAGAGCTTGTGCTGGTTGAAATTCTAGCGCCCAGTGACCACAACTGTTTCGTGTTCTAGACCATCTGGATAGACCCTTAAGTCTGGGAAATATCCAACTAATGGCTGAACACCTCTGAGACTGTTAAAACTCCTGCTTCTATGCGGATGGTCCCGGATTCGATTTTTGGCCCGAATCTGAAAATTTTGAAAAAGGTTATAGGTTTTCCTTAATTTATTCAGCTACATGTTATATAATATTTTAACACATCTCATGATCGCTTCTTCCCACAGCCCTTCCAATCCATCATTCTCAGTTATCCTAATAAAATTCGTCTTTTTCTGCTCCTCTGCTGCTACGTACGCTTAGAACACTACACACCGAAACAGATCTTGTATAAACTTTACAAAATATATGCTTGCAAAGAAACTGTCCCACTTCAACCCAAACGTAAAGTAAAGCAAAGTAAACTAAAGCAAAGGTAAAAGTAAAAGTTAAAGTAAAGTAAAGTAAAGTAATTTCAATCGCGTCAAAAATACGCTCGTGAAAACCTGGAATTAGAGGTGTAAGGATTTTCCAATGTGCAGTGGAGTAGTCTGCACTCTGCAGATGTAATAACAGAATAACTTGCATTCCAAAGGCATGAGGTTGGAATCTCAGACGGATTACAAACTCCCCTGACTTAGTAATTTAAACATGTATCACAGTTCCATTTATTTCCTACTCACCACGCACGATCGTCCACTTAACTTGTAGCTGACGTAACATCGTTGAATAAACTGCCAACGACGAGACTCCGTTCTCACTTTATGCTTACCATCCATGCCTGGTACAGATGAGCGAGGGGACCAGCTGAGTATTTGGTCTTAACCGCTATGAAAATGTCGACTCAGCTGCGAACAGATTCTCTATTCCTACTCTGAAAATTTAAGCAAAGTCTAGCACAGAAACTTCTGTAAAAGCTCAAAGTTTTCTCTATGCTTAACTAATTAAGCACTAGGCCATGAAGGTGTATGGAGAGTAGATGTATAGATCCACATATTCTTTACCTCGGTACTAGTTGCAATTGAATGGTCAGCTTCACGCCACAGCCTTTTTACCCCCTAGTAAGAGGCCCAGGTACCCATTGGATAGGAGGCAAGGTGGGCCCCAGAGCCTGTCTGAACGACGTGGAGAAGAGAAAATTCTTGATCCCAACAGGTGCTAATAGGCCATATACTCTTTCATGTCTCTATATTCTACATGACAGGTAGTTAGTAAATTATTTAGAGTATGTAAGTTTAATTTAGCACAATGTAAAACTGATGAAATCCATATTTCTCGATTAGAACTTCCGGAAATATCCTTATCGGTGTGTGCTGTATACAGAGACTTCAGAAGAGAAACGTTTTGAAACTTGACTTGATTCATTTCCATCCGTTTAGCAATTACAAACAATATTTTATAAATATGTGCCTGAAAATTACTTGAAGGATGATATGTTCAAACAAACTCCGTGGTTTTAGTCCGCAAGCGAACTATACGGACCGAACGACCGTCGCTTGTAGGCGAAGTTAGTGCCAACTTTAGCGGATATATTGTGTCGCGTGGTCAGCGCAACAAGTCCTTATGGCCGTTACTCTCGGTTTTCTAGACCGGATCCTTGAAATAGCTCATCAGTTATCATCACGAGGCTGAGTGGACCCCATTCCAGATCCACTACTTATCAGAAAATCTGGTAGCGCCGGGAATGCATCCTGGGGCCTCTGATCTGTAGCCAGGAACTCTGACCACTAAACCACAGAGGCAGTCTGGATGATGTGTCCCCCCCCCCTTAGCACTACAGCGCCAGTGGGCCTACCTCCATGAACTCCGTTCACTTAGGTTTTTCTAGATCTTACACATACAGTAGGACTCCTTGGGCGAGTGATCAGCTCGTCGCAAGGCCTCTACCTGTAGACAAACACAGACAAACACAGAAAAACGCACACAAACATCCATGCCCTGAGTGGGATTCGAACCCACGATCCGGGCTTCCGAGCGAGCGAAGACAGTGCATGTCTTAGACGGCTCGGCTACCGTGACCGGCGGATGATGTGTTACTTTCAGAATTATGTAACTTTACAAAAATGTACAGTCTCTTGTTTCCATGTGTAGTTTAACAAAGACGTTTATGTTGAAAATACGCGGATATGAACAATGCAATTTCGCAAGTAATAAGTAACGGTGGTATAAATCTTCTGTAGATTACTGGGTCTCAAGGGAGACTCAAAAGTAAGAGCAGAAGACAAGAAGAATAAGGCGATTAAGGCCTGTAGTGATGGCAGAAGCCAAGATTGTAATGTCTTTTTCTTTCCTTCAAAGTAGAAAGAAAGACGAGGATTAAATAATGTATGCTAAGAGAAAAGAAAATGTCCCATTTTTTACAGAAGCAAAAGGGAGGCGAGATTTCCATTTTTCCGCCAAAGTACACGACATAAACACTTAGAAGACAGAAAATATTAAATTCAGTTTCAAAGTTGCTCGTCTTAACGATTTTTAAGGTCCTAAATTTTGAATTAACCGATGTGAGAATAAATGTAGCGGGAGAGGTGCCAGATGGAGGCAGAGGGTTCCTCCGTGACGCCGGCACCACCTACCACTTTATTTTATCTTCACTCTCCAGAAGGTTGCAGTCTTTAAATTCTTTGTCATGGTCATAGGAAATCGATAAGAAAATTTAAGTAATTGTTCTCGAATCCATCATAATTATGAAACACACTTTATCGGCGAGTTTCAAGCCAGATGTTGAGAACCGAAGCATAGCCCATTAGTCCCAAAAAAATCTGTGGAAATTCAGGTTCCTTGTTTCGAAAAGAAATCGAAATTTGTGTATATGAAACAACGGTTGAACGGATTGGAGAGTTGCTGGTGTAGGATGAATCAATAGACGTTATATTGTAAACACAAATTAACACTATCATAATACTGAAGGAAATTTTGAATATATTGTTAGCCTTTTTTGTTCTTTTAGCCCAGAAAATAATATCATAATTTCTGCAGATTAATCGAGCACCAACTAACGAAGCAAAGCAGCCTATAATTAAATTAACGAGAAAGCGGAGAAGAATACTCGAGCAATTTCTACAACGCTTCCAAGAGTTATCATTTTCCCCTTAAGGTAACTCTAGTGCCAAATTCTTTCTTTTTCCAAAAAGACACAAAATTGGAGCAGAATGTTTGAAAAGTTAATAGTCGCTTGATTAACTATTATTTATAAAAATATTTTCATTACTTCAATCAACAATGGCACTCCAGCCTTTTGATGGGCCTTCGTATCTTCTTCAGTTTCGTGCTCTTTATTACACAGAAGGTTGGGCCCCTTGGACGCGTGATCAGCCCGTCGCAAGGCCCCTACCTAAATACAGAATAAACGCACACACACAGAGACATCTATGTCTTGAGTGGGGTTCGAAATCAGGATCCCAGCGTTCGAGCGAGAGAAGATAGTTCATGCCTTAGACCGCGCGGCATCTGTGATCGGCATTTATAAAAATGTAAATTCCCAAAATGTGCCTAATCTACTATTTTCCCGCACCCACTTTCGGATGAGAGTGCAGTTTGTTTTTACAAATCAACGGCTGTCTCTACTTTATCGTTGAACTGCTGTTCCCTGAACTTTATCGAACTGAAAAGAGAAATTACTAGAAAAGATAAATTAGAAAAGCTACCTACCAAATTTCTTTATTGAATATTATTTTATGATGCTAGTATTTCATTTATTTCAGCTTCCCTTTATGTTCTGATTCTTGCACAGTCAGTTAACTTATTTATAATTTTCGTTTATATTACTATTACTATTATAACATTTCAGGAATGAATGTTCCGTCATTACCTTCGTACGTGAAATGAGACGAAGTAGGTAAATCAGCTCGATATGTGTATTAGGACATTTGTAGGACACTCCAAGTTACGTGAATTTGTAAATATGGTTTTGGAATATTATTCACTATTCTTCGATTTTATGAGAACCCTTATTCACCTTCGTTAATCTAACCAAGCTGCACATTTCAACAGGCAGGGTGGAGGCAACATGTTCCTCCGAAACATCGGGATCCTCCTGCAGGAGTGTACGGTGTCATAATCCAGAAAAAAACAATTTGAACAATCCTGTCCGTGAAAATTTCAATTCAAATGGAAAACTTTTTTTAAAAAATCACTCGATAATGCCTTAACTAAAGAAACAAACTGCTACGATTAAACTAGGCTGCCAGACGATGGATATTAGGAAGCTTAAGGGTTGCAGCTAGGAACTCAAATTTCAGATTTTGTTGAAGCTCGTATGGCAATCCTGTATTTTAGAAGGGAAAGCATTTTCTCTTTAATATTACTAAATCACACCCAGTGATAAATGATGATAGATTCGTTCTTTAAAGTGCTAAAGCATCTGCAGTGTAGACCTTCATGTTTCAGCTTAAGGAAGACAATAATTTTGTTAAGAAGACACTAATCTGCGAGCGTTACATGTATTTTGTTGTTGACTTTGTCTTGTTAGGTGCGTTTTCTACTTGAAAAATGTTCTCTACTGCTATTATCTATGCTTCCTTAGTCCTATATAGTAGTACTAATATAAACAGGAAGGAGAGGGAAAAAATGCGATGCCTCATTGTTATCCATTCAGGAATCAGAATGGAGTCTAGTCCTCTCTCTGCTTGGATTCCAGCAAATGGATTACTTTTCTCGTGTTATTAACGACGGAGTGAAATGGTAAGGGTCCTGCCAGAGGATGACACACGATTTATAATGTTTCCTTCCTTGTTTTTTGTTTATCATCTTTCCTTGTGCTTCTGCTTCTTATCAAGACTCAATTCAATGCGATTGTCTGTTTCTTCAACCCCGCGGCTGCTACAGCGCTGGGAGCAGGATACGACGTTGAATGGGTTAATACACAGTCCGAGAACTTTCACATCAATGCACTGCTCCATATTAAGCAAAAAAAAAAAAAACAAACAAACAAACCCGTCTTCAAAGATACGCGTTTGTATGATTTGAGGTTCTCACGGCGGTGGTAATTTTTTTTAATTCGCTTAGTGTGGGTTGGAGTCCACTGATTGGCCTATTGTAGCCTGCCCCGGGTGATTATGATGATGGAGAATTTGGTGGAATGAAGATTGGCAGGGGAAACCGAAGTACTCGGAGAAACCCCGCCCCAGTGCCACTTTGTCCACCACAAATCCCACTTGACCAGACCAGGGATCGAACCCGGCCCGCCGCGGTGGGAAGCCAGCGACTAACCGCTTGAGCTATGGCGCGGCCCCACGGCGGTGGTTACGATGAGTTCTGTCTTCTGCAATATAGCGCCTTGTAGTCCCTTAAATGTCAACCGAAGTTTCGAAGGAACATGTCGCCTCTATCGTCGGGATCGACGAATAAGACAAACAAGAAATCAGCGTGAAGCAAGCAGACCTGAAGATGAGGCCGACATTTTCCTCTGAAACTTCGGTTGTCTTTCAACGGGCTACATAGCGTTATACCCTAGAAGATAGAACTCTTCATATGTGTTTGTGTCTGGATGTAACTATTGTCAATATTACTGAAATATTCTATATTCCATGGAGACAATGCGATGGGCCTGACGTGTAGCAAGAATGAAGGCACTAGGAAATATGTAGATTCCTATAATTACAAAAGACAAGTCCGTCCAATGTGACTATTTCAGTTTTCTCACTTGATGATTCACTAGCCTTACATGTTTCGAGCCATTTGGATCATCTTCAGAGGCACCAAATGGACGGACCAAAATGAAACAAATCAAATTCAATGCAGATTCCTGTTTGAAAGATCTCAGGGAAGAACCATATGAAAGATCCTGTTGCAGAAGGAATAATAATGATAAAACAAATATTAGTGTTCTGCGTATGTAAAGAGATGACGTAACCTTATGTCGGACATTGTCCATTGTCTGAGGTACATGAAATATGTACGACGTTAAGCAGTTATCTCCGATCTCTTCCTGAAGTTACTGCTTTTGTTATATCGGTATATCACCGAACAGACTGGTCTAGACGTAACGCTCTGGACTTGTATACGGGAGGTACTCGGTTCAAATGTACGCCGAGACATGGGCTGTCCTAGGAAGAAAATGGATTCATTTTGTGCTGTATGAACTTGAAACAATTGAAATGATGTGAAACGGACATCTGAAAGCATCAGAATTCAGAGTGTAATGGCTGATACAGGCTGATGACACCACACCAAGTATTGAAAACTCATGAATTACGTTACTGGTTTTTAATGCACAAAGAAGATAAAGCAATTCCTCTAACCTTGGTTATTACACCATTCTTTTCACATCATACGGATGATTAACATATTTCTTTCTTCCTTTCTCAGAATGAATCACTGGAGAGAAAATATGCAGAAATTACAGGCGTACATATGGTAAGTCTCATTATAAATTGAATTATCTGAAACACCTAACTTTAAAAAAATTCAGAACACTGATATGATGTTACAATGAAGATATTAAACGAAATTAGTTCCCATTGCTTGGGCTACACATGTCTATACAAATTCTTAAGTTTTTGTCCTTGTAATTTATTTTATTGAACGTGATGGTATATCGATTTGATGATGTATTTAAGGTCCAGATATTTCATATACTCCGTTTTAGTTCAGATTTCGCTGTTTTCTATTACAATCATACGGATTCGCCGTAATGCAACTGAATTACAATACCTTAAAATTTTTTGTGGCAAGAACAGGTTTCGTGTGGTTTTATACTTCTGTAGAACAGCTTAGAAACATAAATTAGTGGAGACGGTAGCGGAACCCTAAGCACACGAGTAAGCGTATCAGCGCTTTCGAAATTTGACTTTAACTTGTATAACTTACATAACAATACTTTCCTTGTTTTCATATATAAGGTGTCCGGATCAAAGGTATACAAAATAAAAAAATATATATCTCGGAAACTAATTGTCATACACTTATCCAGTTTATGTCATCGGAAAGGAAAACTCTGAACGTTTATTTTTCATACCCGGCTTAAGCGAATACGCCTCCACATTTTTGCCATCATGTTAGAAATTGTCGAACACTGGGATCGTAGGTGCGAATCCCACTCAAAGCAAAGCGTTTATTCTCTGTTTATGTTCTATGTGTATGTGGCGGCCTTGAGACTGGCTGATCCCCCGTCAAAGGAGTCCCACCGACTAAGATTACGAAACTGAAGATAAACGAAGCGTTTTACGGATGCCCTACGCTCCAAGTGGGAGCAACGGGAATAGGTAGGTAGGTGAGTGGGTGCATATGTGGTTAGGCAAATAGAACTCTCTACTTAATTAGTTAACTAGTTAGTTAGCTAGTTAATAAATTAGCTGCTCAGTATCTTGTTTAGTTAATTGGTTACCTACGTACGAAGCTAGGAAGTTAGTTGGTGCATCTCTTTACTATTCTCATGAGAATTGCGCTGTGTTGTTCTATTCTCGCGAGCTCATTTACGCAGGCGGAAGAAAACAGGCGCTAAGAGCCCTCCTTTGAGTAACCTTTAAGACGTTCTCAGTTTCGAATAAATTTTTCATAGGCTCGTTTAACATGGCATTTCCTCTCCCTTGTCCCTCGTCAGGTAAAGGCTTCTTCCCGCCATTGCAGTATTTTCGCGTGGACAAGAACGTAATTATTTAAATAGCCTAAATGGGAACCTCTTAACTCTAAGATCACGAGTTCTATTCCGCTTTGTACATGAATGTTTACCCATATTTTTGTGTTCATTGTTTGCATATAGTATATAGACTTTGTTCTTGGCCGGTGCACTTCTGTTTTCAAAACGAATTCTCACAAATGGGAACAGGACAGAGGACCTAACTTTATCTTGCTTCATTGTGCTATTAATAGCTTTGTTTGTAGGTAAGCCACTGCCTTATGTGTCTATTTCAGCCACTGCCATAATTCGAGAGCTGTGCAACATTACCAAATTACAATCACAGCATTTACCTTCTGGGATACAACCTGCAGAATGCCTCCATTGCACTGATGCCCTTTAAAATATCCATGAGTGTATATATTTCAAAGAGACAAAATCATATTATAAGGTGATAGGTCTTACTCATGGAGTTGAGCCCTTCTGGAGGAGCCGCCAATTCTGCAGCTACTCAAGAATTTCCCAGCATTTTATGGAACCCAAAGGTTCATTACCCTGTTCACAAGAGCCTTTCACTGGTCCCTATCCTGAGCTAGATCAACCCAAACCATACCATCCCATCTTATCCATCTAAGATCCATTTTAATATTCTTCACCCACCTACTTACTGGCTTTCCCACTAATATCCTATCCGCATTCCTCGTCTCCCCCATTCGTGCTACATGCCCTGCCCATTTCATTCTCCTTGACTTGATTATTCTAATTACTTGCAGAAGAGTACAAGTTATGAAGCTTCTCATTATGCAGTTTAAGGTAATAGGTCTAGTAAATTATATGATTTGGCCTAAAATTATGTTCACAATTCTATGATTCACCAACAATAATCTCGCTAATACAGTTATTATCGTTATAAAGGCAAGGAACACATTATTTTGAACTATTGATTCTAGAGACTGACGGTAATTTTTTCTACTCTCTGCGGAGATGCAATATTTTCTATGAGGTACGAATTCAGTTGTTATATATTATTTAGAAGAAATTCGTTATTTAAAGGGTTGATTATGAACAGTTAATTTACCTTTACTTACAAATAGGAGACTTGCACTGATCATTCATATCTTTGGAAAGGCGTTGCTAGGCAACCGTCCCACCAAACAAAGTAATTGCCTACCTACAGCTTAAACCGTCAATGCCGGAGATACATAGAAGCTACAATATAATTTTTAAACTGCTATTATACATAATAAGATATATTGATATACACTAATGCTGCTTTCAGACATCTTGCCATGCTTAACAGATTTCCTGTGCACATTAAACAATTCCCTTTGAAGGATTCGTAGAGCATTATTGTAGAAAAATCAAAGAGAATACTTTACAGAATTAAAACCGTATTCTGCCTGACATGCCAGCGAAGCAGTGTCATTTTGTCGATTTCATATCGAGTGATCTTTTTAACACGAACCTACAGTTGCCAGAGCAACATAGACTTTAGAAGGAAATGTTTTCCTATCATGTCCTAGTCTCAGTGCTTCATTCAATGACGGCTTTAGGAATGTGAGAGTCTGCAGTATCTGTGGAAAATGTTGGACATCTTACAGTGAAGAAAGAAGTATTCTGGGCACCGTGAGAACCGGTTCTCACGGTCTCTTCGCTTGCGGATTTCCTTATTTTTCCTTCTACCCTGAAGATGGAGGCGATACGTTCCTCCGAAACGTCGGTTAACACCACATCTACACGGTGCCACATACCAGAAGACTGCTTTCTTCATAGTCACCGCCGTGAAAACCTCAAATCTTACATCATACAGTGAGCTCATGTTGTGGCACAGTTTTACAAAACCTTGCCTCTACGAGTATAGCCATCCGTTCAGAAATGACACGTATCAGAGAACCGAAAATGATGCTGCAATCTAAACACAGTAGCAGTGCAAGATTTCACTTCCTCGGATGCAGGGCGATGTGTTAGTAACTAGACATGGGGTTGGGATTGGTAATTGAATTCATTGAACGCTTAGGTAGGCCGCACACCGACATGTAACACTCAAGACACGATGTCTTCGACATGACGCAAAGAAAGAAGCACAGTTGATAAAGAATGAGATTATGAAAACCGCCGCATACCAGTCTGAGTCACGATGCTTACGCCAGCTTCATGCTGCAGACACGTGCAGCAAGACTCGGCATGTTCCTTTTCTGTGCGTCAAGACTCAGACATCAGTAATCAAGGAACAGCACCAGTGTACGTTATCGGCATGAGTGAAGAGCTGACATCAAGACATCAACTAGAGGAGATGTGATAAAATGCAGAAACGTGGTACTTCGGTGTGCGGACTAGAGTCTGAATCACGAATGAAGCAAGACTGCCTCCTTTTTCTCAGGACTTGATGCTTGACTTGATGTAGGTGGTGTGCGGCCGCCCTTATAACTCGTAACTACCGGTAGTTAACGTTCTCACTGATCTACACGCTTAACAAATCACTACTGCACAATGTCTTCNATTGTATAGTAGGCTGGGTGGGCCCTAGAACTGGTCTGGATATTATGGAGGAGAATTGGGAACAGAACCTTAGCCATCCAGCCTGTAGGTATACTGATTGAGCTATCCTGGCTCTGTTTATATATATATATATATATATATATATATATATATATTCCTTCATTCGAAATTGTGCAATTGCATTTCCTCTACAGGCTGAGATTTTCGTGGTTTCTTTCATCCAGACCCTGGGATGTTAATTTAAAGTGGATCATTCGAAGTTACATATCTGAAGCAATAGATAATACGTCGTTAAATAAGAAATCTCTGTAGGTCTATATATATTGTTATTAACTAGAAAACGCTTACAATATAGTAGCATATTCCAATGTTTCAGCACTGTGAATACCAAAGTCTTCACTGAACACGATTCTGACTTAGCTCTGTGCGCCGTTTGTCCCCATGGTCCATTTCCTTAAGACCAATATTTTTGTTATTATTATTATTGTATTATTAGAGGGGGTGGGTTTCCCCATGCACTTAGACCAGTTATTGGTCCATTGTGCGTCCCCCTTTAATTTCTACTGTCCCCATACCCTACCGGTACTGGTGCGTGCTATCAGCCCCGTTCAGCCAACGAGGTCGGCCGTCGGTACCTGATATTTCCCCCATCTACCAGAGGCGTTGGAAACTACTTGGGCGGGAAATTGTTGCCTTATTTCGCTCAGGGGTCTCCTAGAGACATGAGGATCTTTTACGTGCCGTAAATCTACGACACGGGACCCACGGCTTAAAGTCTCTCCCGGAGGACACGTTCCCTGAATTTTTCCGCCCTTAAAAATTCCACGACCTCCGCCGGGCTTGAACCGGCGTACCTTGAGTCATGAAGTTGGAACGTTACCCCTAGACTACGGAGGCCGCTTAAGACCAATTTTACTGCCTACCTCCTCCTTGATTTTCCATCTAATTGTTTTGCAAGACTTTCCCCTCTAAAATTTTGTATGCATTTCTCATCATTCCGACATGCCTAGATCATTGTAGCTTCCTAGAATTTATCTTAAAATTAGGTCCTATTTTCTTTTATTGCTAGTGGGGTGGGACTAAGTCCCTTGTACTGTGGCCACCTCTGGCCTATTGTACCAGCCCCAGATGATAGGTGAGGGTGATTGTGGAGCAATTGGTGGAATGAAGATTGGCAGAGGAAAACAAAGTACTCGGAGAAAACCTGCCCCAGCGCCACTTTGCCCATCACAAATCCAACTTGACCAGACCAGGGGATCGAACCCGGGCCTCCGCGATGGGAAGCCAGCGACTAAGCGCTTGAGCTATGGCGCGGCCTAAATTAGGTCCTAACTCACGACGAAAGCAAAACATTAGAGAAAGAAACTGAAATAAAATGTAAAACACTGATGAAAATTATTATGTTGACAGTATAAATTTCAGTCATTTAAAGTTTATAAAACAGCATCAATTTTATAATTTCAATTATTATAAAAACTTATGCAAGATTTTGCCTTTTCAATGGTAAAACATACATACATGTTTAACCAAGCACTGAAGGTGGCCTAATATGACGTAAACGTTTAATAGGAGAAAGGTAAGGTGGCAACTACTGACAATAATGATCATGATAAAGAAAAGTAAGTAAAGCTATCCTTGTAACAGGCCGTGAAGGCCCATAGGGTTGTGAGATATTGAGGCTCCCACATTATCTAGACAATCGGCTAACAGATGGCGGTAACGTTGTCAGCCTTACGCTCCGGCCGCTCTTTTTTTCATTGGCGCTACAGCCCTCATTTGGGCCTAAGCCTACCTCCATGAAACTCCCCGTTTCACTTCGGTTTACTAGATCTTAGAGTCTATTCTTAGACATACGGTAGGACTCCTTGGACGGGTGATCAGCTCGTCGCAAGGCCTCTACCTGTACACAAACACAGAAAAATGCAGACAAACATCCATGCCCTGAGTGCGATTCCAGCCCACGATCCCGGCTTCCGAGCGAGGGAAGACAGTGCATGCCTTAGACCGCTCGGCTACCGTGACCGGCAGTGTATAAGAATAATATATAAGAATTCAGTTCGTACCTCACAGGAAACAGATCCGAACCCACGATCCCGGCTTCTGAGCGAGCGAAGACAGTGCATGCCTTAGACCGCTCGGCTAACGTGACCGGCCCGGCCTAGCTTTACTCCACAGGAAAGTTATT
Organism: Cryptotermes secundus; assembly: GCF_002891405.2. Classification (NCBI taxonomy): domain Eukaryota; kingdom Metazoa; phylum Arthropoda; class Insecta; order Blattodea; family Kalotermitidae; genus Cryptotermes; species Cryptotermes secundus. Next base: position 910,926 of record NW_019721765.1, on the reverse strand, counting down.
TAATTAATGCCTGGTACTCATTTCTGTTAGAGGCTAAGTCGTCGACCCCAGGGTCATAGTGCGGCTGGAAGGATTAGGTCAGTTGAAAAAAAATCGAATGACCCCATCGGGACTTGAACCCGCGACCATCAGGCTTGTAGCATAGTGCCTCAACCAACTGCGCTACTGCGTGCCCCCCATGATAAGTTAATAAATTAATTAAGAATAATGTAAATAACAAGAAAATCCCCGGAAATATTTAAATTCGAGTACCTAGGAACCACATAAGGAATGAGGGCGGGGGGAAGGGGAATTCATTACGAAATTAGCAACAGAAGGAATTCTGGTGGGTCTACTTCGGGCGGGGGGATAGAGCTCAGGAACCGTTCTCATCCTGTTTTCTTTCCGAAAACGAAAATACAAACTCAGGTCCCTATATATTTTTTTGGGCATATAGACCCGTTGCTAGGCAGCAGCCCGAGGCCAGAAATGGAAATACTGTTGGGAGGCGGCGTTTTCTATGCGGTCCGCTTCTAGAGTACATCACGCGACCAATTGAGTTCAGTTTAATTAGTGCAGTGCAGTGCAGTTCAGTGGAACAATTTGGAGGACTGCTGCGGTTCAGTCCTTTTGAGCTGTTGCTGTTAGAAGCTGGTACCCGAGACACGTGGCTGTTTCAGAAACCGAGAATGAGAGGAACGTCTGCCGTGGAAGCCATTACTAGACAACTGTGACAACTGTTGAAGACACAGCAGACTGAGAAGATATAGTGCGTGCTGTAGTGAATTGTAGAGTCTGTGAATAAGCGATAGCGCTATATTTACTTGTAGTCACGATTTGCAAGTGTTCAATTAATCCAATTACCGATTCAAACACCGTCTTTAGTCACTCATACACGTGACATATTCATATATATATATATATATATATACACATAAGTGTGTTGATACGTATGTATGTGCGTGTGGGGAGTTTTGGTATTACCAGGGTCTAACCCACGGGTTCTGATATCTGATTCTTTTCGATTTCGATTTTACTTAAAAGAAAGCCTTATGGCTGATGCTCCATTAATACAAACCTATTACTTTAGTTTTTTTTATTGCTAGTGGGTTGAGACTAAGTCCCTTTTACTGCGGCCACTTCTGGTCTATTGTACCAGCCCCAGATAATAGGTGAAGGTGATTGTGGAGCAGTTGGTGGAATGAAGATTGGCAGGGGAAACCGAAGTACTCGGAGAAAACCTGCCCCGGCGCCATTTTGTCCACCACAAATCCCACTTGACCAGACCCAGGATCGAACCCTATTACATTAGTTACTGATTGCTGAGTAGTGGTAATTTTTATGCTAATTTCGAAGAATGTCATTAATTATGACAAGATAATTTGCTTCTTACAAAGTTGTTTGATCATAACACTATTGTGTTTCGACTTTATTGTCTGAAGTAGCTGCAATTTTTCCATCTGAGAGCAAACGAAGGGACCTGAGTAACTGAAATATTCCATGCTAGATGTAAAGTCATGTCAGTGTCATTATATATACTTTTGACGATACTACGAAGACTATATAAGTAGACTGGATAAAACAGATTACATAACACGGTCGCAACTGCAAAATTAAAGGGAAGGTGGGACAGCCAGGATGAAACAAGTAATGCAGTTTACAGCCAATCAATAAATATATTTATTTATATTTTGCACATAGGCATACCAAAGATCTTCAAAGGGTCGCCCTTATTATCTTGTTATGATAGTGGGAAGTTTTCTCGTCGTTAAGAATANGAAAAATGGAAACGAGAGGTCTGGGAACACATTTGTCTGCAGTGCCAGTGAAGAAATAGATGCTCAGTTAGTGTCCTTGTAGCTCTTTAATTCATGTGAACTCATTCCATCTTTGGATGACTTGCCAGTTCTGTTTAAGATATTATAGCGGTGTTAACTAGTTCACCCCACAATACTATATATACGTATAATAATATAATATTTATTATTATTATTATTATTATATTAAAACTGATAATTTATTTTAACCCCGTGACAGTGGTACTACAATAAGACACAACACAAAAATAGCACACAAAATAACACACCACACTCAAACAAAACTACACAAACAATAAAGGACACACTACACAAAAGGAATACAATGCAAATACGATTACAACTACAACAAATGCAATTACAACTACACCGTCGGGATGGGCTCAGGTGCCATGATACACGTACCAAGTTTCATAAGGACCAGTTCAGAAATTCAAACGTTGATTAGGAGGAAACACATACAGACAAACACACAGCAAGGTGATCTCATAGACCTAATTTACTTTTTTAAAAATAAGGAAAGTAGGCTAAAAATATGTAATCGTTTTGTTTATTAGTGTGGTAATTTTGCTGTTGTATTTTACCATAATGAGTGACACAGTCCGTGTTGCATTAGCACCATGCTGAACAGACTAATGTGCAAAATCTTTATTGTATTTCTCATAACACTCCCGTTCAACTGTATTTTCTCATTATTGTAGAATTATTTGGTTGCCACTATTACTGAAATATTTTGATCTCCTCCGAAAATTCCTGGTCCCGTTCGCATGTTTACTGTTTATGCAAAATTATTTATCCAACTGTAACCCTGGCTCTCTGTACCCGTTTATATATTTGTGTCAAGTTGTGTCATGTTTTGCTACAATGCCAATTTCAATCTATTTTTAGTTAATAATTGAGGTGTAAAGCGTACCTAATAAACAGAAACAGAAATGAATGGACCATACAGAAACAGCGGTTCCACAAGCTTGTATTTATTTCATGCATGCACGTGTAAATTTTTAATAGAATTCGCTTTTATTGTTATATTGGGTTCAATAAAGAGATTTGATTCGCACAGGAATATGACGGCCGAAGTCTGAAGTTGAACACTTACCTCCACCTGGGGACCTAACGTTGCGGTATGGCGGCCGTCACATCGTTCTTATATTCCAGCGGTCCTTGGCTTGAAACTTGGCCAGATATTGCCAACCACGACTGAAATTTGTCATGGTTGTTTTCAGACACTCCATACCAAACCTAGGATAGTAGGTCTAGATTAACATAGGCCAAGATTGCTTCCTTTCACACTTATCCATGTG